>NW_019259624.1:0-1058 GCF_002742605.1 Olea europaea var. sylvestris
ATGGAAGTGCTCGCAAATTCAAAAAATGACCAAAATCCCTCATACGTCACGATGAAGTGGTGAGTTCAATCAAAAAAGGTCGCGATATTTCAAAAAAGTACTTACGGACCCAGAACGGACACCGTGTGAAAAAGTTACGCTCAACTCTTCGTACGCCGACAATCCAAGCGTTCCAAATATGCAAGTGCTCATTCTTTTGAAAAATGGCCAAAATCCCTATTACGTCATGACGAAGTGGTGAGTTCAATCCAAAACGGTCGCTACATTTCCAAAAAGTACTAACGGGCCCAAAATTGACACTGTGTGCAAAAGTTAGGCTCAATTCTTCGTACGCCGACAATCCAAGTGTTCCAAATATGGAATTGCTCGCACATTCAAAAAATAACCGAAATCCCTCATACGTCACGATGAAGCGGTGAGTTCAATCAAAAACGGTCGCTACATTTCAAAAAAGTACTTACGGGCCCAAAATGGACACCGTGTGCAAAAGTTACGCTCAATTCTTCGTACGCCGACAATCCAAACGTTCCAAATATGGAAGTGCTCATTCTTTTGAAAAATGGCCAAAATCCCTCGTACGTAACGACGACGTTGTGAGTTCAATCCAAAACGGTCGCTACATTTCCAAAAAGTGCTTATGGGCCTAAAACGGACACCGTGTGCAAAAGTTACGCTCAATTCTTCGTACGTCGACAATCGAAACGTTCCAAATATGCAAGTGGTCACACTTTTGAAAAATGGCTGAAATCCCTCATACGTCCCGACGAAGTGGTGAGTTCAATCTAAAACGGTCGCTACATTTCCAAAAAGTACTTATGGTCCCAAAACGGACACCGTTTGCAAAAGTTACGCTCAATTCTTCATACGCTAACAATCCAAGCGTTCCAAATATGCATGTACTCACACTTTCAAAAAATGGTCAAAATCCCTCTTACGTCACGATGAAGTGGTGAGTTCAATCCAAAACGGTCGCTGCATTTCCAAAAAGTTATTAGGGGCCCAAAACGGACACCGTTTGCAAAAGTTACGCTCAATTCTTCGTACGCCGACAATCCAAG
>NW_019259625.1:0-1058 GCF_002742605.1 Olea europaea var. sylvestris
AAATCATTAGTAGATGCATAAAGTAAGATCTCATTGATTGTATCTTTCAGATATGGGAGCATTTTTTCGCTGCACTAAGATAGGACCGATGTTGATCAATCTTATGCCATGCAGCATATCTGGTTTGGTGCTTCCAACCAAGCTTTTGAAATATGTAGAATTGACATCATCATCTTCATTTTTGTGTATGTCCAATTCATTTTCAATTGAAATAGTAACGGGATGATACTTTTCCGTTTCGAATTTTTTCAAAACATTTGCTATTTAGGCACCTTAAGAAATAAAAATCCCATCTTCTTGTTGCTTAATTTCTATCCCGAGAAAGTGTGTCATCAATCCAATATCAGTCATCTCAAATTCTTTCATCATACTCTCCTTGAAGGCTTCAAACATGGATGGATTGTTACCTATAAAAATTAAATCATACACATAGAAATAAAAAAAAGAGCATACCTCCATCTTGTTCTCATTTTACTTATACTACATATTCATACTGCTAATGCATGAACATATTTTTCCGAAGTACTTGTCAACACGGGTATTCCGTGCTCGAGGGCTTACTTGAGTCCATAAAGTTCTTTTTTCAGTTTACAAACTTTATCTAGCAGGCTCTCTCATACATATCTTGTTAGCTGCTTGATGTATATGTATTCTTCAATATATCAATTTAGAAATATTGTCTTGACATCAACCTAGTAAATCTCCCATCTGTATTGAGCAGCTAGTGAAATCTACAATCGAATTGTCTACATTTGTGCAATAAGAACAAATACTTTTACATAGTCAAATTAAACTTTTTGAGAGTAACATTTTGCAACCAACCTTACTTTATAATTTTGAATTCGCCTTGTGTATTCCTTTTGATTTTGTACTCCCAATTTACTCCAATGGCTTTTTCTCTTCAAGTAACTCAGTGAGCTTCCATTTGATCTTCTTTTCAATGGAACTAATTTCTTCATCCATTGCTTTTTGCTACCTTTCATTTGTTGAACGTTCTTCAAAAGAAAATGGTTTACTGTTAGCTAGCTAATAAACAATAATAATAATAATAATAATAA
>NW_019259626.1:0-1058 GCF_002742605.1 Olea europaea var. sylvestris
TATGGTAGAGAAAATTAGATAAAAGAAAATATTGAAAATAAATAAGATTGTTCACAACACAAAAATAAATAAACTACCGCACAGTAACATTTAAAATAGGAAGAATTTCATATTTACCAGCAAATTTAGTGTATTAAAAGCTAGGCTTAAAAGTAGTTCACAAACAATTCAGCGTTTGTACAATTTACGTAGACAACCTAAAAATAAAGGAAAATTTGAGAAAATTGTAAATAAGATTTAATGGAATTTTCAATTCTAAAGAAATTATACATCTATATCTTTAATTAACAAATATAAAAATATAGAGATAAAAAATAAATATTCAAATTAAAATAGTCATCACAGAAAAAAAAAATCAAGAATGCTCCACTGGAAAACAATCGAATGATTAACTATAGTTGATTATGGAGAATGAGATAAAAAATTAAAAAAAATCCAAAAAGCAATGGAAACATAATGGAACTGTAGACATGTTATGCCTGAGTATGCTGAAATATTACTTTTCTTAAAAATGAATGAAAACTGAAATTGTAATTGTAAAATATATAACTTCTTTTCTAGGAAAGGCAATTAAATAATATAAGAATTAATTACATATTTGACGAATAAATGACTGGCTATCATTTAGACCTTGCAAAAAATCAATCAACAAACATAAAATTGAACTGGTAAAACTAACTTCTATAAAAATGAAAAATAACAACATATCAACCATAGATTGAAGAATTTTAAATTTAAAAGAAGACAAAAAAAATAAATAAATATCATACTAAACTCACAAACTTTATTTAAATTGACCATACCCAAACTCCAGATTGACTTTACCATAGCCTTCAGTCATTGAATTGGTTCAACGTAGTCGACATGCTAAATTTTCCAAAAAATTTGGCAAGTCATGACCAAACTTCAAATTTTTAAAAGCAGTGTCCGGCTGGAGACACAAAATCTACAAAATTCAAAATAAAAATGCACAAAACTCCCTGAATTAAAACTTCATTTTTCCTTCAAAAACTCAACTTCTTTTTTGTATCAATTGAATCATAGAACTTAATTCCAAA
>NW_019259627.1:0-1058 GCF_002742605.1 Olea europaea var. sylvestris
GAAGTGTGGAGCAAACTGACAATGCAACAGAAGAAGAGGTTAAGAGGAACTCCAAGACATTACAGGGTAAAAATACTAATCCTATTAATCCTCATGAGCCTCCTATTCCATTTCCACAAAGGTTGAGAATGCACAAAATGGATCAGTAATACAGTAAGTTCCATGAAGTCTTCAAGAAACTACATATCAACATCCCATTTGCTGAAGCACTTGTCCAGATGCCGAGCTATGCAAAATTCTTGAAGGATATCCTCTCCAACAAGCGAAAGATGGAAGAACACGAAACAGTAATGTTGACTGAGGAATGCAGCGCCAGAATCCAGAGAAAGCTACCCCCAAAACTGAAAGATCCAGGGAGTTTTACTGTACCCTGCACTATTGGAGACTGTTATTTTGATAAAGCTTTGTGTGATTTGGGTGCAAGTATTAATCTAATGCCTCTTTCTGTTTTCAGGAAACTCGGCCTGGGAGAAGCAAAAGCCACAACAGTGACATTGCAGTTAGCAGATCGATCCCTTACACATCCAAGAGGAATCATTGAAGACGTGCTGGTAAAAGTGGAGAAGTTCATATTTCCGGCTGATTTTCTTATCTTGGACATGGAAGAAGATAAAGATGTCCCACTCATTTTGGGGCGACCTTTCTTAGCCACTGGGAGAGCAATTGTAGATGTTCAAAAGGGACAGCTGATATTAAGGCTTGGTGATGAGCAAATCTCATTCAACGTGTTCAAAGCAATGAAATTCCCTACTGAGGTAGACAGTTGTTTCCAGATCGATGTAGTCGACCGAATAGTTCAAGACACATTTCGACTACATCAGCCTTCTGATGCATCTGAGGCATGCATTGCACATTCACAATCTACCCACTCTGAATCAAGTGAGATCGAGACATGTGCTAGGTTTTTGGAGAGTAACCAGCCATATATGCATAGACGCTACTATGAAGAGCTGGGAACTAGAACTGCAAAATCTATGCCATCTATTGTGAAACCACCCAAATTGGAACTCAAACAACTGCCACCACATCTTCGATATACGTACCTGGGAGAATCTTCT
>NW_019259628.1:0-1058 GCF_002742605.1 Olea europaea var. sylvestris
TTTGGGCCCGTAAGTACTTTTTGGAAATGTAGCGACCGTTTTGGATTGAACTCACCACTTCATCGTGACCTATGAGGGATTTCAGCCATTTTTTGAAAGTGTGAGCACTTGCATATTTGGAACGTTTCGATTGTCGGCGTACGAAGTATTGAGCGTAACTTTTGCACACGGTGTCCGTTTTGGGCCCGTAAGTACTTTTTGGAAATGTAGCGACTGGTTTGGATTGAACTCACCACTTCATTGTGACGTATGAGGGATTTTGGCCATTTTTCAAAAGTGCGAGCACTTGGATATTTGGAGCGTTTGGATTGTCGGCGTACGAAGAATTGAGCGTAACTTTTGCACACGGTGTCCGTTTTGGGCCCGTAAGTACTTTTTGGAAATGTAGCGACTGTTTTGGATTGAACTCACCACTTCGTCGTGACGTATGAGGGATTTCGGTCATTTTTCGAAAGTGCGAGCACTTGCATATTTGGAACGTTTGGATTGTCGGCGTACCGTGAATTGAGCGTAACTTTTGCACCCGGTGTCCCTTTCGCGACGGTAAGTCCTTTTTGGAAATGTAGCGACCGTTTTGGATTTAACTCACAACTTCATCGTGACGTGTGAGGGATTTTGGCCATTTTTCGAAAGATTGACCACTTGCATATTTGGAACGCTTGGATTGTCGGCGTACCAAGAATTGAGCGTAACTTTTGCACACGGTGTCCGTTTTGGGCCCGTAAGTACTTTTTGGAAATGTAGCGACCGTTTTGGATTGAACTCACCACTTCATTGTGACGTATGAGGGATTTTGGCCATTTTTTGAAAGTGCGAGCACTTGGATATTTGGAACGTTTGGATTGTCGGCATGCGAAGAATTGAGCGTAACTTTTGCACACGGTGTCCGTTTTGGGCCCGTAAGTACTTTTTGGAAATTTAACGACCATTAAGGATTGAACTCACCACTTCGTCGTGACGTATGAGAGATTTCGATCATTTTTCGAAAGTGTGAGCACTTGCATATTTGGAACATTTGGATTGTCGGCGTACCGTGAATTGAGCGTAACTTTTGCACC
>NW_019259629.1:0-770 GCF_002742605.1 Olea europaea var. sylvestris
GTCGGAAGGGCTAAAGTTTGACAGGTTGATCGGAAGCAAAAAATCGCGTCGGGGGCAATTTCGTTATTTTTCGCGACTGTGTCTGCATGGGCTAAGATTTGACTGGTTGATCGGAAACAAAAAACGAGCCAGGGGCAATTTCGTCATTTTTCGCGACTGTGTCGAAATGAGATAAAATTTGACAGGTTGATCGGGAAAAACAATCGCTTCGGAGGCAATTTCGTCATTTTTCTCGATTGTGTCGGAATGGGCTCAAATTTGACAGGTTGATCGGAAAAAAAACCGCGCCGGGGGCAATTTCGTCATTTTTCGCGACTGTGTCGGCATGGGCTCAAATTTGACAGGTTGATCGGGAACAAAAATCGCGCCGGGGATAATTTCGTCATTTTTCGCAACTGTGTCGGAATGGGCTAAAATTTGATAGGTTGATCGGAAACAAAAATCGTGCCGGGGGTAATTTCGCCATTTTTCTCGACTGTGTCGGAATGGGCTAAAATTTGACAGGTTGATCGAAAATAAAAATCGTGCCGGGAGCAATTTCGTCATTTTTCTCGACTGTGTCGGAATGGGATAAAATTTGACAGGATAATCAGAAACAAAAAATCGCGCTAGGGGCAATTTCGTCATTTTTCGCGACTGTGTAGTAATGGTCTAAAATATGACAGGTTGATCGGAAACAAAAATCGTGTCGGGGGCAATTTCATAATTTTTCGCGACTGTGTCGGAATGGGCTCAAATTTGACAGGTTGATCAGGAACAAAAATCGAGCC
>NW_019259629.1:892-1058 GCF_002742605.1 Olea europaea var. sylvestris
CTGCGCCGGGGGCAATTTCGTCATTTTTCGCGACTGTGTTGGAATGGGCTAAAATTTGACAGGTTGATCGGAAGCAAAAAAATCGCGCCGGGGGCAATTTCGTCATTTTTCGCGACTGTGTCGGCATGGGCTAAAATTTGACTGGTTGATCGGAAACAAAAAACGA
>NW_019259630.1:0-1058 GCF_002742605.1 Olea europaea var. sylvestris
AGTTTTGAATTCATTTCTTCTGTCAATCCTAGAAGAAATAACATTTGTTTGATGATCAATTCTTTCATTTTGAGTAGAAAACATGTCAAAAAATGTTGGAGAAGCAGGTTGTTCCGATTCTTCTTCTTTTTTTGTAACTTTTTCAGAATATTGAGGTTTTGAAATATTTGGAGTAAAATCAACATCTGATAGAGAAGATGTTAAAAATCTTGTAGATTGATTAGAAGATCTATGTTTATCTTCAGATCTCGAAGAATAAAATCTTTGAAATCTAGAGGAAGATCCTTTGAAAGTCATTTTGACATTTCCATCTGGAAAAGTAAGAATTTGTTTTGAAATTGTTTAAACAGGAGCAGAAATAGGATTTTGAACATTTTCAAAATTTCATTCTAGTCCACGACTTTGAAGATTCCAAGAAATTCTCTTGGGAATCATGGTGTTTGAATGAAAATGATTAGATTCAACCAAAAACTTTCATCTTTAAGAGATGAACGTAAAACACCAATATTGAGTTGAATAATCATTAGCTTGTAATATATCCTGTATATTACAGCAAAATCATTTGAACGATTATTGAAATCGGGATTTTTGGTTTGAATATGGAGATTTAGAGCATTAAGAATAGCTCCATCATTGAGATTAATTGAAACATTTGGATAACAATTTGAATAAATTGGACCACTTTCTAGATTTGACTCTAAAACGAATAATAATGAATTTTCAAATTTGAGGAGTCTCTTATCTCGAAGAGTTAAGAGAATTGGAATGTCTAACCCAATTCTAAACAAAGGTTTGACAGCAATTTGAACTAATCCAACATGAAGATATTTAAATTTCTTCTTGTGGGATTCAATTGATTCTTTTGAAAATAGATTGATATGAGAATTTTGATTTTTAATTGATAATGTTTGTTCAAAAGTTTTGATAACATAATTTTGAGTAAAATCAAGCTTTCCAATTTCATGGATAGAATTATTTTCTACCTTTGGAATTGTCTAGTTATGCAATCTTTGTTTTATTTGAGCAATTTGAAGTTCATGACTATTGAAATCATTTGA
>NW_019259631.1:0-1058 GCF_002742605.1 Olea europaea var. sylvestris
AGGATTTAATTATTGGAATTTAGATAATATATGTCCGATCAAGTCCTTATGGTAGCTCCATAAAGTATTGGAACTTAATCACGATAATTATAATAGTTATGGGCTTAATTGTAATTACAATAAAGTTTTGTACTTGGTTGTAATTACTATGAAAGTTGTAAACTTAATTATAATTGTAATTGAAGTTTTAGAACTACACATGTAATTAAATATAAACTAATTGGATTTAGACTTTAATTAAAACTCTTACTTGTATTTTAATAAAAACTCTTATTTGAATGTGGAATTATTATTGTATAAGGATTGAAACTCTTATATAACTATAAATAGAGATTAGATGGAATTTAGACATCCTATAATACATAATTCTATGGTGTTCAAATTTGGAGAGAAAAAATTATTTTATCATTTTTTTAATTGTCCAGTTCAAGAATTAGTTTCTTGATTTAATTAAAAGAAGATATTCACTCACTGGTGTAGTCTTGAATTTGTAGAATACCATAGAAAACCTGAAAGTTTGAAGCATCAGTTCTTGAAATAAAAAAGCTAAAAGTTTGTGGTTCAGACTTAATTCAAGAATTGATCATTGAATTTAGGTAAAAATTTTAATCCTTTATTCTTGATGTAACATACACGTGAACATCTAAACGATCTTATTTATTGAATTAAAGAAATTTTTGATTTCTGGATAATTTCGCTTCCACATTCCAACAATTTTGGGATCTTATCATTTTTTGAGAAGAAAGAATGTGAAAAGTAAAGTGATGTGGTGAAAGCATGAAGACTCTGAAGTCTAAAACTCTGTGAATTAAGCAAATACTTCAATCTAGAAATTAAAATTTTGTTAATTTTATAGAAATCTATAAGTTTCCCATATTTGGAGATAAAGTTCAATTTTTATTCAAAAAAGGGCAATGCTTCAAGATCGGCCCTGAAAATTTAGAGACCCTATGTGTGTAGTTATTATGAGACCCGTCAACATATATTTTTTATTTTATTTTATTTTACAAGTGCAATAATGTGTAATTATTTAAATAATTAATTCTTTTATATTAAAA
>NW_019259632.1:0-1058 GCF_002742605.1 Olea europaea var. sylvestris
CAAATTTGATTAGAAACACGCCAATTAACAATTCCTAGGTGAAGTTTTAGTCAAATTTGATTGGAAACGCGCTAATGAACTAAACCCATTTGAAATTTTAGTCAAATTCGATTGGAAGCACACTAATGAACAAAATCCGGATGAGATATTACTCAAATTTGATTGAAAACGCGCCATTTAACAAAACTCAAATGAAATTGTAGTCATATTTGATTTGAAGTGCGCTAATGAAAAAAATCCGGACGAAATTTTAGTTAAATTTGATTGGAAATGTGCCAAATAACTAAACCTATGACCTGACCTTCGAATCCTAAAACCCGAGGACCATAAAAGATAATACATAAAAGAGAACTTATTTAAGATTCATTTCATAAATTGAGAAAGTCAACAAAAAAAAGTACATGTTCATGCTACTTAAAATAATCAATTCGAAAGGAAAATGCATAAAACTTCAAAATTTATTTCTACCACCACGACCAAGTCCAAGTTTCAATCTTCCCAATGCTTAGTTACCTAAAAGGTGGAAAAACATAAAGGTGAGAAAATCTCAATAAGCATATACGTGTTCATAAGTTTCTAATCATATAACCTTTGGAATCATAGAACTTGCATAAAGGAGACATGAAACTATACCGAACATAGGAGGTATGATTTTTACTGCGTAGTGCTACTAGAACTCCGGTCTGAAACTTAGAACATACATATGGACCCATAAACATATTTCCAAAATTATAGCATAACAACACATATATACTTACCGTTGTGTGAGAAAATAAAGGCTATCAAAGAAATTGGCTTGCTTGGTTTCCACTCCAAAGTTTTCTTGAACAGCGCGAGTACTAAAGATTTTTATAATGTGAAATATGCTTTGTGTAATATGGGTTGTGATAGAGAAGAGAAAAAGTGAGGTGTGAATTTCTTAAAAATCATGCACCTATTTATAGTATGCTGATGATGCATAAGATAAATCTCATGATTTATTTAAATAAATTTAAATACTTAAAGATAATCTTAATATCCAACAAAATTTGTGATAATGTTGAATAATCATAATATCC
>NW_019259633.1:0-1058 GCF_002742605.1 Olea europaea var. sylvestris
GAATTTGGCTAAAATCTCGTGATCCCAGGTCTGTGCCCCGAGTCCAATTTCACGGGCCGTTTCCAATCAACCTGCCAAATTCGACCCATTCCAACATCGTCGCGACAAATGACAAAATTACCCGTGGTGCAATTTTTCTTTGTTAATTTTCTGTCCAGCACATCTTCAACATAGCATAATTAATATGGAAATTAATTATTCGGAGGCCCAAACGAAGGAATTTGACTAAAATCCCGTGATCCCGGATGCGTGCCCCGAGTCCAGTTTCGCGGGCCATTTGCAATCAACCTGCCAAATTTCGGCCCATTCCGACACCGTCGCGACAAATGGCAAAATTGCCCTTGGTGCGTTTTTGCTTTGTTAATTTTCTGTCCATCACTTCTTCAACCTGACATAATTAATGAGGAAATTAATTATTCGGAGGCCCAAACGAAGGAATTTGGATAAAATCCTGTGACACCGGGTCTGTGCCCCAAGTCCAATTTCGCAGGCCATTTCCAATCAACCTGCCAATTTTCGGCCCATTCCGACACCGTCGCGACAAATGACAAAATTGCCCCTGGTGCAGTTTTTCTTTATTAATTTTCTGTCGAGCACTTCTTCAACCAACCATAATTAATACGAAAACTAATTATTCGGAGTCCCAAACGAAGGAATTTGGCTAAAATCCCGTGATCTTGGGCCTGTGCCCCGAGTCCAATTTCATTGGCCGTTTCCAATCAACTTGCCAAATTTCGGCCCATTCCGACACCGTCGCGACAAATGACAAAATTACCCCTGATGCGATTTTCCTTTGTTAATTTTCTATCCAGCACTTTTTCAACCTGACATAATTAATACAGAAATTAATTAGTCGGAGGCCCAAACGAAGGAATCTGGCTAAAATCCCATGATCCCGGTTCTGTGCCCCGAGTCCAATTTCGCGAGCCATTTCCAATCAACCTGCCAAATTTCGGCCCATTCCGACACCGTCCTGACAAATGGCAAAATTGCCCCTGGTGCGGTTTTGCTTTGTTAATTTTCTGTCCAGCACTTCTTCAACCTGACGTAATTAATAA
>NW_019259634.1:0-27939 GCF_002742605.1 Olea europaea var. sylvestris
TGAAACGCTCGGATAGTCAGTGTACGAAGAATTGAGCGTAACTTTTGCACACGGTGTCCGTTTTGGTCCCATAAGTACTTTTTTGAAATGTAGCGAACATTTTGGATTGAACTCACAACTTCGTCCATACGTTTGAGGGACTTCGGCCATTTCTAGAATGAACGAGCACTTTTATATTTTGAACGCTCAGATGGCCGGCGTACGAAGAATTGAGCTTAACTTTTGCACACGGTGTCCGTTTTGGGCCCATAAGTACTCTTTGGAAATGTAGTTACCATTTTGGATTGAACTCACCGCTTCGTCGTGATGTATATGGGATTTCAGCCATTTTTCGAAAGAATGAGCACTTTTATATTTGGAAGGCTTGGATAGTCGGCGTACGAAGAATTGAGCGTAACTTTTGCACGCGGTGTCCGTTTTGGGCCCATAAGTACTTTTTGGAAATGTAGCGATCGTTTTGGATTGAACTCACAATGTCATCCTGATGTCTGAGTGATTTTGGCCATTGTTCGAAAGAACGAGTACTTTTATATTTGGAACGCTCGGATAGTCGGTGTACGAAGAATTGAGCGTAACTTTTGCACACGGTGTCCGTTTTGAGCCCATAAGTACTCTTTGGAAGTGTAGCGACCGTTTAGGATTGAACTCACCGCTTCGTCGTGATGTATGAAGGATTTCTGCCATTTTTTGAAAAAATGAGCACTCTTATATTTGGAAGGCTTGGATAGTCGGCGTACGAAGAATTGAGTGTAACTTTTGAACACAGTGTCTGTTTTGGGCCCATAAGTACTTTTTTGAAATGTAGCGAACATTTTGGATTGAACTCACAACTTCGTCCATTTGTTTGAGGGACATCGGCCAGTTTTAGAATGAACGAGCACTTTTATATTTGGAAAGATCAGATGGCCGGCGTACGAAGAATTGAGCGTAACTTTTGCACACGGTGTCCGTTTTGGGCCCATAAGTACTCTTTGGAAATGTAGTTACCGTTTTGGATTGAACTCACCGCTTCGTCGTGATGTATAAGGGATTTCAGCCATTTTTCAAAAGAATGAGTACTTTTATATTTGGAAGGCTTGGATAGTCGGCGTACGAAGAATTCAGCGTAAATTTTGCACACGGTGTCCGTTTTCGGCCCATAAGTACTTTTCGGAAATGTAGCGACCGTTTTGGATTGAACTCACCGCTTCGTCGTGATGTATAAGGGATTTCAGCCATTTTTCAAAAGAATGAGTACTTTTATATTTGGAAGGCTTGGATAGTCGGCGTACGAAGAATTCAGCGTAAATTTTGCACACGGTGTCCGTTTTCGGCCCATAAGTACTTTTCGGAAATGTAGCGACCGTTTTGGATTGAACTCACCGCTTCGTCGTGATGTATAAGGGATTTCAGCCATTTTTCAAAAGAATGAGTACTTTTATATTTGGAAGGCTTGGATAGTCGGCGTACGAAGAATTCAGCGTAAATTTTGCACACGGTGTCCGTTTTCGGCCCATAAGTACTTTTCGGAAATGTAGCGACCGTTTTGGATTGAACTCACAACTTCGTCCATACGTTTGAGGGATTTCGGCCATTTTTCGAAAGAACGAGCACTTTTATATTTGGAACACTCAGATGGTCAGCGTACGAAGAATTGAGCGTAACTTTTGCACACGGTGTCCGTTTTGGGCCCATAAGTACTCTTTGGAAATTTAGTTACCGTTTTGGATTGAACTCACCGCTTCGTCGTGATGTATAAGGGATTTCGGCCATTTTTCGAAAGAATTAGCACTTTTATATTTGGAAGGCTTGGATAGTCGGCGTACGAAGAATTGAGCGTAACTTTTGCACACGGTGTCCGTTTTGGGCCCAGAAGTACTTTTTGGAAATATAGCGACCGTTTTGGATTGAACTCATCGCTTCGACGTGATGTATGAGGGATTTCAGCCATTTTTTGAAAAATGAGAACTTTTATATTTGGAAGGCTGGGACAGTCGGCGTACGAAGAATTGAGCGTAACTTTTGCACACGATGTCCGTTTTGGGCCCATAAGTACTTTTTTGAAATGTAGCGACCGTTTTGGATTGAACTCACAACTTCGTCCATACGTTTGAGGGATTTCGGCCATTTTCTGGGGGAATGAGCAATTTTATATTTAGAACGCTTGGATAGTCGGCGTACGAAGAATTGAGCGTGACCGTTGCACACGGTCTCCGTTTTGGGCCCATAAGTACTTTTTTGAAATGTAGCGACTGTTTTGGATTGAACTAACCACTTCGTCGTGACATTTGAGGGATTTTGGCCATTTTCTAGAGGAATGAGCAATTTTATATTTGGAACGCTTGGATAGTCGGCGTTAGAGGAATTGAGCGTAACTTTTGCACACGGTGTCCGTTTCGGGCCCATAAGTACTTTTTGGAAATGTAGCAACCGTTTTGGGTAGAACTCGTAACTTCATCGTGACATTTGATGTATTTTGGCCATTTTTCGAAAGAACGAGTACTTTTATATTTGGAACGCTCGGATAGTCAGCGTACGAAGAATTGAGCGTAACTTTTGCACACGGTATCCGTTTCGGGCCCATAAGTACTCTTTGGAAATGTAGCTACCGTTTTGGATTGAACTCACCGCTTCGTCGTGATGTATGAGGGATTTCGGCCATTTTTCGAAAGAATGAGCACTTTTATATTTGGAAGGCCTGGATAGTCGGCGTACGAAGAATTGAGCGTAACTTTTGCATACGGTGTCCGTTTTGGGCCCATAAGTACTTTTTGGAAATGTAGCGACTGTTTTGGAATGAACTCAAAACGTCGTCTTGACGTATGAGGGATTTCGGCCATTTTTAGAAAGAATGAGCAATTTTATATTTGGAAGGCTTGGACAGTCGGTGAATGAAGAATTGAGCGTAACTTTTGCACACGGTGTCCGTTTCGGTCCCATAAATACTTTTCGAAAATGTAGCGACCGTTTTGGATTGAACTCACAACTTCATCGTGACATTTTTTTAATTTTGGCTATTTTTCGAAAGAACGAGTAATTTTATATTTGGAACGCTCGGATAGTCGCCGTACGAAGAATTGAGTGTAACTTTTGGACACGGAGTCCGTTTCAGGCCCTTAAGCACTCTTTGGAAATGTAGCGACCGTTTTGGATTGAACTCACCGCTTCGTCGAGATGTATGAGGAATTTCGGCCATTTTTCGAAAGAATGAGCACTTTTATATTTGGAAGGCCTGTATAGTCAACGTACGAAGAATTGAGCGTAACTTTTGCACACGGTGTCCGTTTTGGGCCCATAAGTACTTTTTGGAAATGTAGCGATCGTTTTGGATTGAACTCACAACGTGATCCTGATGTCTGAGGGATTTTGGCCATTTTTCGAAAGAATGAGCAATTTTATATTTGGAAGGCTTGGATAGTCGGCGTACGAAGAATTGAGCGTGACTTTCGCACACGATGTCCATTTCGGGCCCATAAGTACTCTTTGGAAATGTAGCGACCGTTTTGGATTGAACTCACCGCTTCGTCGTGATGTATGAGGGATTTCAGCCATTTTTCAAAAGAACGAGTAATTTTATATTTGGAACGCTCGGACAGTCAGTGTATGAAGAATTGAGCGTAACTTTTGCACACGGTGTCCGTTTTGGACCCATAACTACTTTTTGGAAATGTAGCGACCGTTTTGGATTGAACTCACAACGTCATCCTGACGTCTGAGCGATTTCGGCCATTTTTCGAAAGAATGAGTAATTTTATATTTGGAACGCTTGGATAGTCGGCGTACGAAGAATTGAGTGTAACTTTTGCACACGATGTCCGTTTTGGGCCCATAAGTACTTTTTGGAAATGTAGCGACTGTTTTGGATTGAACTCACAACGTCGTCGTGACGTATGAGGGATTTCGGCCATTTTTCGCAAGATTGAGCAATTTTATATTTGGAAGGCTTGGATAGTCAGCGTACGAAGAATTGAGTGTAACTTTTGCACACGGTGTCCGTTTCGTGCCCATAAGTACTTTTTGGAAATGTAGCAACCGTTTTGGATTGAACTCGCAACATCATTGTGACGTTTGAGGTATTTTGACGATTTTTCAAAAGAACGAGTAATTTTATATTTGGAAGGCTTGGATAGTCGGCGTACGAAGAATTGAGTGTAACTTTTACACACGATGTCCGTTTTGGGCCCATAAGTAATTTATGGAAATGTAGGGACCGTTTTGGATTGAACCTGCAACATCATCGTGACTTTTGAGTTATTTTGGCATTTTTTGAAACAACAAGTAATTTTATATTTGGAACGCTCGGATAGTCGTTGTACGAAGAATTGAGCGTAACTTTTGTACACGGTGTCCGTTTCGGGCCCATAAGTACTCTTTGGAAATGTAGCGACTGTTTTGGATTGAACTCACTGCTTCGTCGTGATGTATGAGGGATTTCAGCCATTTTTCGAAAAAATGAGCACTTTTATATTTGGAAGGCTTGGATAGTCGGCGTACGAAGAATTGAGTGTAACTTTTGCACACGGTGTCCGTTTCGGGCCCATAAATACTTTTCGGAAATGTAGTGACCGTTTTGGATTGAACTCACAACTTCATCGTGACATTTGAGGTATTTTGGGTATTTTTCGAAAGAACGAGCACTTTTATATTTGGAACGCTCGGATAGTCGACGTACGAAGAATTGAGCGTAACTTTTGGACACGGTGTCCATTTCGGGCCCATAAGTACTCCTTGGAAATGTAGCGATCGTTTTGGATTGAACTCACAACGTCATCCTGATGTCTGAGTGATTTTGGCCATTTTTCGAAAGAATGAGCAATTTTATATTTGGAAGGCTTGGATAGTCGGCGTACGAAGAATTGAGCGTAACTTTTGCACACGGTGTCCGTTTTGGGCCCATAAGTACTTTTTTGAAATGTAGCGACTATTTTGGATTGAACTCACTACTTCGTCGTGACGTATGAGGGATTTCGGCCATTTTTTGAAAGAATGAGCAATTTTATATTTGGAATGCTTGGATAGTCGACGTACGAAGAATTGAGAGTAACTTTTGCACACGGTGTCCGTTTCGGGCCCATAAGTACTTTTTGGAAATGTAGCGACTGGTTTGGATTGAACTCGCAACTTCATCGTAGCTTTTGAGGTATTTTGGCCATTTTTCAAAAGAACGAGTACTTTTATATTTGGAACGCTCGGATAGTCGGTGTACGAAGAATTGAGCGTAACTTTTGCACATGGTGTCCGTTTCGAGCCCCTAAGTATTCTTTGGAAGTGTAGCGACCGTTTAGGATTGAACTCACCACTTCGTCGTGATGAATGAAGGATTTCTGCCATTTTTTGAAAAAATGAGCACTCTTATATTTGAAAGGCATGGATAGTCGGCGTACGAAGAATTGAGTGTAACTTTTACACACGGTGTCTGTTTTGGGCCCATAAGTACTTTTTTGAAATGTAGCGAACATTTTGGATTGAACTCACAACTTCGTCCATACGTTTGAGGGACTTCGGCCATTTTTAGAAAGAACGAGCACTTTTATATTTGGAACGCTCAGATGGTCGGCGTACGAAGAATTGAGAGTAACTCTTGCACACGGTGTCCGTTTTGGGCCCATAAGTACTCTTTGGAAATGTAGTTACCGTTTTGGATTGAACTCACCACTTCGTCGTGATGTATGAGGGATTTCAGCCATTTTTCGAAAAAATGAGCACTTTTATATTTGGAAGGCTTGGATAGTCGGCGTACAAAGAATTGAGCGTAATTTTGTACACGGTGTCCGTTTTGGGCCCATAAGTACTTTTTTGAAATGTAGCGACCGTTTTGGATTGAACTCACAACGTCGTCCGTACGTTTGAGGGATTTCGGCCATTTTCTGGAGGAATCAGCAATTTTATATTTAGAACGCTTGGATAGTCGGCGTAAGAAGAATTGAGCGTAACTTTTGCACACGGTGTCCGTTTTGGGCCCATAAGTACTTTTTTGAAATGTAGCGACCGTTTTGGATTGAACTCACAACTTCGTCCACACGTTTAAGAGATTTCGGCCATTTTTCGAAAGAACGAGCACTTTTATATTTGGAACTCTCAGATGGTCAGTGTATGAAGAATTGAGCGTAACTTTTGCGCACTATGTCCGTTTTGGACCCATAAGTACTTTTTAAAAATGTAGCGACCGTTTTGGATTGAACTCACAACGTCATCCTGACGTCTGAGGGATTTCGGCCATTTTTCGAAAGAATTAGCTATTTTATATTTGAAGGCTTGGATAGTCGGCGTACGAAGAATTGAGCGTAACTTTTGTATAGGGTGTCCGTTTCGGGCCCATAAGTACTTTTTCGAAATGTAGCGACTGTTTTGGATTGAACTCACCGCTTCGTCGTGATGTATGAGGGATTTCAGCCATTTTTCGAAAAAATGAGCACTTTTATATTTGGAAGGCTTGGATAGTCGGCGTACGAAGAATTGAGCGTATCTTTTGCACACGGTGTCCGTTTTGGGCCCATAAGTACTTTTTTGAAATGTAGCGCCCGTTTTGGATTGAACTCACAACTTCGTCCGTACGTTTGAGGGATTTCGGCCATTTTCTGGAGGAATGAGCAATTTTATATTTAGAACGCTTGGATAGTCGGCGTACGAAGAATTGAGCGTATCTTTTGCACACGGTGTCCGTTTTGGGCCCATAAGTACTTTTTTGAAATGTAGCGCCCGTTTTGGATTGAACTCACAACTTCGTCCGTACGTTTGAGGGATTTCGGCCATTTTCTGGAGGAATGAGCAATTTTATATTTAGAACGCTTGGATAGTCGGCGTACGAAGAATTGAGCGTAACTTTTGCACACGGTGTCCGTTTTGGACCCATAAGTACTTTTTAAAAATGTAGCGACCGTTTTGGATTGAACTCACAACGTCATCCTGACGTCTGAGGGATTTCGGCCATTTTTCGAAAGAATTAGCAATTTTATATTTGAAGGCTTGGATAGTTGGCGTACGAAGAATTGAGCGTAACTTATGTACAGGGTGTCCGTTTTGGTCCCATAAGTACTTTTTTGAAATGTAGCGACTGTTTTGGATTGAACTCACCACTTCGTCGTGACGTATGAGGGATTTCGGCCATTTTTCGCAATAATGAGCAATTTTATATTTCGAAGGCTTGGATAGTAGGCGTAAGAAGAATTGAGCGTAACTTTTGGACATGGTGTCCGTTTCGGGCCCATAAGTACTTTTTGGAAATGTAGCGATCGTTTTGGATTGAACTCGCAACTTTATCGTGACATTTCAAGTATTTTAGCTATTTTTCGAACGAACGAGTACTTTTATATTTCAAACACTCGGGTAGTCGGCGTACGAAGAATTGAGCGTAACTTTTGCACATGGTGTCCGTTTCGGGCCCATAAGTACTTTTTGGAAATGTAGCGATCGTTTTGGATTGAACTCGCAACTTTATCGTGACATTTCAAGTATTTTAGCTATTTTTCGAACGAACGAGTACTTTTATATTTCAAACACTCGGGTAGTCGGCGTACGAAGAATTGAGCGTAACTTTTACACACGGTGTCCGTTTCGGGCCCATAAGTACTCTTTGGAAATGTAGCGACCGTTTTGGACTGAACTAACCGCTTCGTCAAGATGTATGAGGGATTTCAGACATTTTTCGAAAGAATGAGCACTTTTATATTTGGAAGGCTTGAATAGTCGGCGTACGAAGAATTGAGCGTAACTTTTGCACACGGTGTACGTTTTGGGCCCATATGTACTTTTTGGAAATGTAGCGACCATTTTGGATTGAACTCACAACGTCATCCTGACGTCTGAGGGATTTTTGTCATTTTTCGAAAGAATGAGCAATTTTATATTTGGAAGGGTTGGATAGTCGGCGTACGAAGAATTGAGCGTAACTTTTGCACACGGTGTACGTTTTGGGCCCATATGTACTTTTTGGAAATGTAGCGACCATTTTGGATTGAACTCACAACGTCGTCCAGACGTCTGAGAGATTTCGGCCATTTTTTAAAAGAATGACAACTTTTATATTTGGAACGCTCGGATAGTCGGCATACGAAGTATTGAGCGTAACTTTTGCACACGGTGTCCGTTTTGGGCCCATAAGTACTTTTTGGAAATGTAGCAACCGTTTTGGATTGAACTCACAACGTCATCCTGACGTCTGAGGAATTTCGGCCATTTTTCGAAAGAATGAGCAATTTTATATTTGGAAGGGTTGGATAGTCGGCGTACGAAGAATTGAGCATAACTTTTGCACACGGTGTCCGTTTTGGGCCCATAAGTACTTTTTTGAAATGTAGCGACCGTTTTGGATTGAACTCACCACTTCGTCGTGACGTATGAGGGATTTCGGCCATTTTTCGAAAGAATGAGCAATTTTATATTTGGAACGCTTGGATAGTCGGCGTACGAAGAATTGAGCGTAACTTTTGCACACGGTGTCCGTTTTGGGCCCATAAGTACTTTTTGGAAATGTAACGACAGTTTTGGATTGAACTCACAACGTCGTCGTGACGTATGAGGGATTTCGGCCATTTTTCGCAATAATGAGCAATTTTATATTTGGAAGGCTTGGATAGTCGGCGTACGAAGAATTGAGTGTAACTTTTGCACACGATGTCCGTTTTGGGCCCATAAGTACTTTTTGGAAATGTGGCGACCGTTTTGGATTGAACTCGCAACATCATCGTGACTTTTGAGGTATTTTGGCATTTTTCGAAACAACGACTAATTTTATATTTGGAACGCTCGGATAGTCGTTGTACGAAGAATTGAGCGTAACTTTTGTACACGGTGTCCGTTACGGGCCCATAAGTACTCTTTGGAAATGTAGCGACTGTTTTGGATTGAACTCACTGCTTCGTCGTGATGTATGAGGGATTTCAGCAATTTTTCGAAAAAATGAGCACTTTTATATTTGGAAGGCTTGGATAGTCGGCGTACGAAGAATTGAGCGTAATTTTGCACACGTTGTCCGTTTTGGGCCCATAAGTACTTTTTGAAATGTAGCGACCGTTTTGAATTGAACTCACAACGTCATCCAGACGTATTAGGCATTTCGGCCATTTTTCGAAAGAATGTGGAAATTTATATTTGGAAGGCTTGGATAGTCGACGTACGAAGAATTGAGCGTAACTTTTGCACACAGTGTCCGTTTTGGGCCCATAAGTATTTTTTTAAAATGTAGCGACCGTTTTGGATTGAACTCACTACTTCGTCGTGACGCACGAGGAATTTCAGCCATTTTTTGAAAGAGTGAGCAATTTTATATTTGGAAGGCTTGGATAGTCGGCGTACGAAGAATTGAGCGTAACTTTTGCACACGGTGTTCGTTTTGGGTCCATAAGTACTTTTTGGAAATGTAGCGACAGTTTTGGATTGAACTCACAACGTCGTCGTGACGTATGAGGGATTTCGGCAATTTTTCGCAAGAATGAGCAATTTTATATTTGGAAGGCTTGGATAGTCAGCGTACGAAGAATTAAGTGTAACTTTTGCACACGGTGTCCGTTTCGGGCCCATAAATACTTTTCGGAAATGTAGCGTCCGTTTTGGATTGAACTCACAACTTCGTCGTGACGTACGAGGGATTTCGGTCATTTTTTGAAAGAATGAGCACTTGCATATTTGGAACGCTTGGAGGGTCGGCGTACGAAGAATTCAGCGTAACTTTTGCACACGGTGTCCGTTTCGGGCCCATAAATACTTTTCGGAAATGTAGCGTCCGTTTTGGATTGAACTCACAACTTCGTCGTGACGTATGAGGGATTTCGGCAATTTTTCGCAAGAATGAGCAATTTTATATTTGGAAGGCTTGGATAGTCGGTGAACGAAGAATTGAGCGTAACTTTTGCACACGGTGTCCGTTTCGGGCCCATAAATACTTTTCGGAAATGTAGCGTCCGTTTTGGATTGAACTCACAACTTCATCGTGACATTTGAGGTATTTTGGGTATTTTTTGAAAGAACAAGTACTTTTATATTTGGAACGATCGGATAGTCGGCGTACGAAGAATTGAGCGTAACTTTTGGACACGGTGTCCGTTTCGGGCCCATAAGTACTCTTTGGAAATGTAGCGACCGAGATGTATGAGGGATTTCGGCCATTTTTCGAAAGAATGAGCACTTTTATATTTGGAAGGCCTGGATAGTCAACGTACGAAGAATTGAGCATAACTTTTGCACACGGTGTCTGTTTTGGGCCCATAAGTACTTTTTGGAAATGTAGCGATCGTTTTGGATTGAACTCACACCATCATCCTGATGTCTGAGGGATTTTGGCCATTTTTCTAAAGAATGAGAAATTTTATATTTGGAAGGCTTGGATAGTCGACGTACGAAGAATTGAGCGTAACTTTTGCACACGGTGTCCGTTTCGGGCCCAAAAGTACCCTTTGGAAATGTAGCGACCGTTTTGGATTGAACTCACCGCTTCATCGTGATGTATGAGGGATCATAGCCATTTTCGAAAGAATGAGCAATTTTAAATTTGGAAGGCTTGGATAGTCGGCGTGCGAAGAATTGAGCGTAACTTTTGCACACGGTGTCCGTTTTGGGCCATAAGTACTTTTTGGAAATGTAGCGACCGTTTTGGATTGAACTCACAACGTCGTTTTGACATATGAGGGATTTTAGCCATTTTTTGAAAGAATGAGCAATTTTATATTTGGAAGGCTTGGATAGTCGGCGTACGAATAATTGAGCGTAACTTTTGCGTACGGTGTCCGTTTTGGGCCCATAAGTACTTTTTGGAAATGTAGCGACTGTTTTGGATTGAACTCACAACGTCATCTTGACATCTGAGAGATTTCGGCCATTTTTTGAGAGAATGACCACTTTTATATTTGGAACGCTTGGATAGTCGGCATACGAAGTATTGAACGTAACTTTTGCACACGGTGTCCGTTTTGGGCCCATAAGTACTTTTTGGAAATGTAGCGACCGTTTTGGATTGAACTCACCGCTTCGTCGTGATGTATGAGGGATTTCGGCCATTTTTCGAAAGAATGAGCACTTAAATATTTGGAAGGCCTGGATAGTCAGCTTACGAAGAATTGAGCGTAACTTTTGCACACAGTGTCCGTTTTGGGCCCATAAGTACTTTTTGGAAATGTAGCGACCGTTTTGGATTGAACTCACCGCTTCGTCGTGATGTATGAGGGATTTCGGCCATTTTTCGAAAGAATGAGCACTTAAATATTTGGAAGGCCTGGATAGTCAGCTTACGAAGAATTGAGCGTAACTTTTGCACACAGTGTCCGTTTTGGGCCCATAAGTACTTTTTGGAAATGTAGCGACCGTTTTGGATTGAACACACAACGTCATCATGACGTCTGAGGGATTTTAGCCATTTTTCGAAAGAATGAGGAATTTTATATTTGGAAGGCTTGGATAGTCGGCGTACGAAGAATTGAGCGTAACTTTTGCACACAGTGTCCGTTTTGGGTCCATAAGTACTTTTTGGAAATGTAGCGACAGTTTTGGATTGAACTCACAACGTCGTCGTGACGTATGAGGGATTTCGGCCATTTTTCGTAAGAATGAGCAATTTTAAATTTGGAAGGCTTGGATAGTCAGCGTACGAAGAATTAAGTGTAACTTTTGCACACGGTGTCCGTTTCGTGCCCATAAGTACTTTTTGGAAATGTAGCGACCGTTTTGGATTGAACTCGCAACATCATCGTGACTTTTGAGGTATTTTTGCGATTTTTCGAAAGAACGATTAATTTTATATTTGGAACGTTCGGATAGTCGGTGTACGAAGAATTGAGCGTAACTTTTGAACACGGTGTCTGTTCTGGGCCCATAAGCACTTTTTGGAAATGTAGCGACTGTTTTGGATTAAACTCACAACGTCATCATGACTTATGAAGGGATTTCGGCCATTTTTCGTAAGAATGAGCAATTTTATATTTGGAAGGCTTGGATAGTCGGTGAACGAAGAATTGAGCATAACTTTTGCACACGGTGTCCGTTTCGGGCCCATAAATACTTTTCGGAAATGTGGCGACCGTTTTGGATTGAACTCGCAACTTCATCGTGACATTTGAGTTATTTTGGGTATTTTTTGAAAGAACCAGTACTTTTACATTTGGAACGATCGGATAGTCGGCGTACGAAGAATTGAGCGTAACTTTTGGACACGGTGTCCGTTTCGGGCCCATAAGTACTCTTTGGAAATGTAGCGACCGTTTTGGATTGAACTCACCGCTTCGTCGAGATGTATGAGGGATTTCGGCCATTTTTCGAAAGAATGAGCACTTTTATATTTGGAAGGCCTGGATAGTCAACGTACGAAGAATTGAGCGTAACTTTTGCACACGGTGTCCGTTTTGGGCCCATAAGTACTTTTTGGAAATGTAGCGATCGTTTTGGATTGAACTCACAACATCATCCTGATGTCTGAGGGATTTTGGCCATTTTTCTAAAGAATGAGCAATTTTATATTTGGAAGGCTTGGATAGTAGACGTACGAAGAATTGAGCGTAACTTTTGCACACGGTGTCCGTTTCGGGCCCAAAAGTACCCTTTGGAAATGTAGCGACCATTTTGGATTGAACTCACCGCTTCATCGTGATGTATGAGGGATCATAGCCATTTTTCGAAAGAATGAGCAATTTTAAATTTGGAAGGCTTGGATAGTCGGCGTGCGAAGAATTGAGCGTAACTTTTGCACACGGTGTCCGTTTTGGGCCATAAGTACTTTTTGGAAATGTAGCGACCATTTTGCATTGAACTCACAACGTCGTTTTGACATATGAGGGATTTTAGCCATTTTTTGAAAGAATGAGCAATTTTATATTTGGAAGGCTTGGATAGTCGGCGTACGAATAATTGAGCGTAACTTTTGCGTACGGTGTCCGTTTTAGGCCCATAAGTACTTTTTGGAAATGTAGCGACTGTTTTGGATTGAACTCACAATGTCGTCCTGACGTCTGAGAGATTTCGGCCATTTTTTGAGAGAATGACCACTTTTATATTTGGAACGCTTGGATAGTCGGCATACGAAGTATTGAACGTAACTTTTGCACACGGTGTCCGTTTTGGGCCCATAAGTACTTTTTGGAAATGTAGCGACCGTTTTGGATTGAACACACAACGTCATCATGACGTCTGAGGGATTTCAGCCATTTTTCGAAAGAATGAGGAATTTTATATTTGGAAGGCTTGGATAGTCGGCGTACGAAGAATTGAGCGTAACTTTTGCACACGGTGTCCATTTTGGGCCCATAAGTACTCTTTGAAAATGTAGCGACCGTTTTGGATTGAACTCACCACTTCGTCGAGATGTATGAGGGATTTCGGACATTTTTCGAAAGAATGAGCACTTAAATATTTGGAAGGCCTGGATAGTCAGCTTACGAAGAATTGAGCGTAACTTTTGCACACGGTGTCCGTTTTGTGCCCATTAGTACTTTTTGGAATTGTAGAGACCGTTTTGGATTGAACTCACAACGTCATCCTGACGTCTGAGGGATTTTGGTCATTTTTCGAAAGAATGAGCAATTTCATATTTGGAAGGCTCAGATGATCGGCGTACGAAGAATTGAGCGTAACTTTTGCACACGGTGTCCGTTTTGGGCCCATAAGTACTTTTTGGAAATGTAGCGACCGTTTTGGATTGAACTCACAACGTCATCCTGACGTCTGAGGGATTTCAGCCAATTTTCGAAATTAAGAGCAATTTTATATTTGGAAGACTTGGATAGTCAGCGTACGAAGAATTGAGGGTAACTTTTGCACACGGTGTCCGTTTTGGGCCCATAAGTACTTTTTGGAAATGTAGCGACCGTTTTGGATTGAACTCACAACGTCATCCTGACGTCTGAGGGATTTCAGCCAATTTTCGAAATTA
Source organism: Olea europaea var. sylvestris (assembly GCF_002742605.1). Classification (NCBI taxonomy): domain Eukaryota; kingdom Viridiplantae; phylum Streptophyta; class Magnoliopsida; order Lamiales; family Oleaceae; genus Olea; species Olea europaea. The sequence continues at coordinate 13,832 of NW_019259634.1, forward strand.
AGAGCAATTTTATATTTGGAAGACTTGGATAGTCAGCGTACGAAGAATTGAGGGTAACTTTTGCACACGGTGTCCGTTTCGGGCCCATAAGTACTTTTTTGAAATGTAGCGACCGTTTTGGATTGAACTCATCACTTCGTCGTGACGTATGAGGGATTTCGGCCATTTTTCGAAAGAAGGAGCATTTTTATATTTAGAACGCTTGGATAGTCGGCGTACAAAGAATTGAGCGTAACTTTTGCACACGGTGTCCGCTTTGGGCCCGTAAGTACTTTTTTGAAAAGTAGCGACCGTTTTGGATTGAACTCACAACGTTGTTGATGAGGGATTTCGTCCATTTTTTGAAAGAATGAGCACTTTTATATTTGGAACGCTCGATTAGTCGACGTACGACGAATTGAGCGTAACTTTTGCACACCGTGTCCATTTTGGGCCCATAAGTACTTTTTTGAAATGTAGCGACCGTTTTGGATTGAACTCACCACTTCGTCGTGACGTATGAGGGATTTCGGCCATTTTTCGAAAGAATGAGCAGTTTTATATTTTGAACGCTTGGATAGTCGACGTACGAAGAATTGAGAGTAACTTCTGCACACGGTGTCTGTTTAAGGTCCATAAGTACATTTTGGAAATGTAGCGACCGTTTTGGATTGAACTCACAACGTCGTCGTGACGTATGAGGGATTTCGGCCATTTTTCGCAAGATTGAGCAATTTTATATTTGGAAGGCTTGGATAGTCAGCGTACGAAGAATTGAGTGTAACTTTTACACACGGTGTCCGTTTCGTGCCCATAAGTACTTTTTGGAAATGTAGCGACCGTTTTGGATTGAACTCGCAACATCATTGTGACGTTTGAGGTATTTTGACGATTTTTCGAAAGAACGAGTAATTTTATATTTGGAACGCTCGGATAGTCGACGTACGAAGAATTGAGCGTAACTTTTACACACGGTGTCCGTTTCGTGCCCATAAGTACTTTTTGGAAATGTAGCGACTGTTTTGGATTGAACTCACAACGTCGTCGTGACGTATGAGGGATTTCGGCCATTTTTCGCAAGATTGAGCAATTTTATATTTGGAAGGCTTGGATAGTCGGCGTACGAAGAATTGAGCGTAACTTCTGCACACGGTGTCCGTTTTGGGCCCATAAGTACTTTTTGGAAATGTAGCGACTGTTTTGGATTGAACTCACAACGTCGTCGTGACGTATGAGGGATTTCGGCCATTTTTCGCAAGATTGAGCAATTTTATATTTGGAAGGCTTGGATAGTCGGCGTACGAAGAATTGAGCGTAACTTTTGCACACGGTGTCCGTTTCGGGCCCATAAGTACTTTTTGGAAATGTAGCGACCGTTTTGGATTGAACTCGCGACATCATCGTGACTTTTGAGGTATTTTGGCGATTTTTCGAAAGAACAAGTAATTTTATATTTGGAACGCTCGGATAGTCGACGTACGAAGAATTGAGCGTAACTTTTGCACACGGTGTCCATTTTGGGCCCATAAGTACGTTTTGGAAATGTAGCGACCGTTTTGGATTGAACTCATCACTTCGTCGTGACGTATGAGGGATTTCGGCCATTTTTCGAAAGAAGGAGCAATTTTATATTTGGAACGCTTGGATAGTCGGTGTACGAAGAATTGAGCGTAACTTTTGCACGCAGTGTCCGTTTTGGGCCCATAAGTACTTTCTTGAAATGAAGCGACCGTTTTGGATTGAACTCATCACTTCGTCGTGACGTATGAGGGATTTCGGCCATTTTTCGAAAGAAGGAGCAATTTTATATTTGGAACGCTTGGATAGTCGGTGTACGAAGAATTGAGCGTAACTTTTGCACGCAGTGTCCGTTTTGGGCCCATAAGTACTTTCTTGAAATGTAGCGACCGTTTTGGATTGAACTCACCACGTTGTTGTGACGTATGAGGGATTTTGGCCATTTTTTGAAAGAATGAGCACTTTTATATTTGGAACGCTCGGTTAGTCGGCGTACGAAGCATTGAGCGTAACTTTTGCACACGGCGTCCGTTTTGGGCCCATAACAACTTTTTGAAAATGTGGGGACTGTTTTGAATTGAACTCACAACGTCGCTGTGACGTTTGAGGGATTTCGGCCATTTTACATAAGAATGAGCAATTTTATATTTGGAAGGCTTGGATAGTCGGCGTAAGAAGAATTGAGTGTAACTTTTGCACACGGTGTCCGTTTCGGGCCCATAAGTACTTTTTGGAAATGTAGCGACCGTTTTGGATTGAACTCACCGCTTCGTCGTGAGGTATGAAGAATTTCGGCCTTTTTTCGAAAGAATGAGCAATTTTATATTTGGAAGGCTTGGATAGTCGGCATACGAAGAATTGAGCCTCACTTTTGCACACGGTGTCCGTTTTGGGCCCATAAGAACTTTCTTGAAATGTAGCAACCGTTTTGGATTGAACTCATCACTTCGTCGTGACGTATCAGCGATTTTGGCCATTTTTTGAAAGAAGGAGCAATTTTATATTTGGAAGGCTTGGATAGTCGGCGTACGAAGAATTGAGCGTAACTTTTGCACACGGTGTCCGTTTTGGGCCCAGAAGTGCTTTCTTGAAATGTAGCGACCGTTTTGGATTGAACTCATCACTTCATCGTAACGTTTGAGGGATTTCGGCCATTTTTCGAAAGAAGGAGCAATTTTATATTTAGAACGCTTGGATAGTCAGCGTACGAAGAATTGAGCGTAACTTTTGCACACGGTGTCCGTTTTGGGCCCATAAGTACTTTTTTGAAAAGTAGCGACCGTTTTGGATTGAACTCACAACGTTGTTGTGACGAATGAGGGATTTCGACCATTTTTGAAAGAATGAGCACTTTTATATTTGGAACGCTCGGTTAGTCGGCGTACGAAGAATTGAGCGTAACTTTTGCACACGGTGTCCGTTTTGGGCCCAAAAGTACTTTTTGAAAATGTAGGGACTGTTTTGGATTGAACTCGCAACGTCGCCGAGACGTATGAGGGATTTCGGCAATTTTACGCAAGAATGAGCAATTTTATATTTGGAAGGCTTGGATAGTCGGCGTACGAAGAATTGAGTGTAAATTTTGCACACGGTGTCCGTTTCGGGCCCATAAGTACTTTTTGGAAATGTAGCGACCGTTTTGGATTGAATTCACAACATCATCGTGACTTTTGAGGTATTTTGACGATTTTTCGAAAGAATGAGTAATTTTATACTTGGAACGCTCGGATAGTCGGTGTACGAAGAATTGAGCGTAACTTTTGCACACGGTGTCCGTTTTGGTCCCATAAGTACTTTTTGGAAATGTAGCGACCGTTTTGGATTGAACTCACCGCTTCGTCGAGATGTATGAGGGATTTCGGACATTTTTCGAAAGAATGAGCACTTGCATATTTGGAACGCTTGGAGAGTCGGCGTACGAAGAATTCAGCGTAACTTTTGCACACGGTGTCCGTTTTGGGCCCATAAGTACTCTTTGAAAATGTAGCGACCGTTTTGGATTGAACTCACAACTTCATCATGACATCTGAGGGATTTCGGTCATTTTTCGAAAGAATGAGCAATTTTACATTTGGAACGCTCGGATAGTCGGCGTACGAAGAATTGAGCGTAACTTTTACACACGGTGTCCGTTTTGGGTCCATAAGTACTTTTTGAAAATGTAGCGACCGTTTTGGATTGAACACACAACGTCATCATGACGTGTGAGGGATTTCAGCCATTTTTCGAAAGAATGAGGAATTTTATATTTGGAAGGCTTGGATAGTCGGCGTACGAAGAATTGAGCGTAACTTTTACACACGGTGTCCGTTTTGGGTCCATAAGTACTTTTTGAAAATGTAGCGACCGTTTTGGATTGAACTCACCGCTTCGTCGAGATGTATGAGGGATTTCGGACATTTTTCGAAAGAATGAGCACTTAAATATTTGGAAGGCCTGGATAGTCAGCTTACGAAGAATTGAGCGTAACTTTTGCACACGGTGTCCGTTTTGTGCCCATTAGTACTTTTTGGAATTGTAGAGACCGTTTTGGATTGAACTCACAACGTCATCCTGACGTCTGAGGGATTTTGGTCATTTTTCGAAAGAATGAGTAATTTTATATTTGGAAGGCTCGGATGGTCGGCGTACGAAGAATTGAGCGTAACTTTTGCACACGGTGTTCGTTTTGGGCCCATAAGTACTTTTTGGAAATGTAGCGACCGTTTTAGATTGAACTCACAATATCGTTCTGACGTCTGAGAGATTTTAGCCATTTTTTAAAAGAATGACCACTTTTATAGGAACGCTTGGATAGTCGGCATTCGAAGTATTGAGCGTAACTTTTCCACACGGTGTCCGTTTTGGGCCCATAAGTACTTTTTGGAAATGTAGCGACCTTTTTGGATAGAACTCACAACGTCATCCTAACGCCTGAGGGATTTCAGCCATTTTTCGAAACTAAGAGCAATTTTATATTTGGAAGACTTGGATAGTCAGCGTACGAAGAATTGAGGGTAACTTTTGCACACGGTGTCCGTTTCGGGCCCATAAGTACGTTTTTGAAATGTAGCGACCGTTTTGGATTGAACTCATCACTTCGTCGTGACGTATAAGGGATTTCGGCCATTTTTCAAAAGAAGGAGCATTTTTATATTTAGAACGCTTGGATAGTCGGCGTACGAAGAATTGAGCGTAACTTTTGCACACGGTGTCCGCTTTGGGCCCGTAAGTACTTGTTTGAAATGTAACGACCGTTTTGGATTGAACTCACAACGTTGTTGATGAGGGATTTCGGCCATTTTTTGAAAGAATGAGCACTTTTATATATAGAACGCTCGGTTAGTCGACGTACGAAGAATTGAGCGTAACTTTTGCACACGGTGTCCGTTTTGGGCCCATAAGTACTTTTTTGAAATGTAGCAACCGTTTTGGATTGAACTCACCACTTCGTCGTGACGTATGAGGGATTTCGGCCATTTTTCGAAAGAATGAGCAATTTTATATTTGGAACGCTTGGATAGTCGGCGTACGAAGAATTGAGCGTAACTTCTGCACACGGTGTCTGTTTTAGGTCCATAAGTACATTTTGGAAATGTAGCGACCGTTTTGGATTGAACTCACAACGTCGTCGTGACGTATGAGGGATTTCGGCCATTTTTCGCAAGAAGGAGCAATTTTATTTTTAGAACGCTTGGATAGTCGGCGTTCGAAGAATTGAGTGTAACTTTTGCACACGGTGTCCGTTTCGTGCCCATAAGTACTTTTTGGAAATGTAGCGACCGTTTTGGATTGAACTCACAACTTCGTCGTGACCGATGAGGGATTTCGGCCATTTTTCGCAAGAAGGAGCAATTTTATATTTAGAACGCTTGGATAGTCGGCGTACGATGAATTGAGCGTAACTTTTGCACACGGTGTCCGGTTTGGGCCCATAAGTACTTTTTTGAAAAGTATCGACCGTTTTGGATTGAACTTACAACGTTGTTGTGACGTATGAGGGATTTCGGCCATTTTTTGAAAGCATGAGCACTTTTATATTTGGAACGCTCGGTTAGTCGGCGTACGAAGAATTGACCGAAACTTTTGCACACGGTGTCCGTTTTGGGCCCATAAGTACTTTTTGGAAATGTAGCGACCGTTTTGGATTGAACTCACAACTTCGTCGTGACCGATGAGGGATTTCGGCCATTTTTCGCAAGAAGGAGCAATTTTATATTTAGAACGCTTGGATAGTCGGCGTACGAAGAATTGAGCGTAACTTTTGCACACGGTGTCCGTTTTGGGCCCATAAGTACTTTTTTGAAAAGTATCGACCGTTTTGGATTGAACTTACAACGTTGTTGTGACGTATGAGGGATTTCGGCCATTTTTTGAAAGAATGAGCACTTTTATATTTGGAACGCTCGGTTAGTCGGCGTACGAAGAATTGACCGAAACTTTTGCACACGGTGTCCGTTTTGGGCCCAAAAGTACTTTTTTAAAATGTAGGGACTGTTTTGGATTGAACTCACAACGTCGCCGTGACGTATGAGGGATTTCGGCAATTTTACGTAAGAATGAGCAATTTTATATTTGGAAGGCTTGGATAGTCGGCGTACGAAGAATTGAGTGTAACTTTTGCACACGGTGTCCGTTTCGGGCCCATAAGTACTTTTTGGAAATGTAGCGACCGTTTTGGATTGAACTCACCGCTTCGTCGTGAGGTATGAAGAATTTCGGCCTTTTTTCGAAAGAATGAGCAATTTTATATTTGGAAGGCTTGGATAGTCGGCGTACGAAGAATTGAGCGTAACTTTTGCACACGGTGTCCGGTTTGGGCCCATAAGTACTTTCTTGAAATGTAGCGACCGTTTTGGATTGAACTCATCACTTCGTCGTGACGTATCAGGGATTTCGGCCATTTTTTGAAAGAAGGAGCAATTTTATATTTGGAAGGCTTGGATAGTCAGCGTACGAAGAATTGAGCGTAACTTTTGCACACGGTGTCCGTTTTGGGCCCAGAAGTACTTTCTTGAAATGTAGCGACCGTTTTGGATTGAACTCATCACTTCATCGTAACGTATGAGGGATTTCAGCCATTTTTGGAAAGAAGGAGCAATTTTATATTTAGAACGCTTGGATAGTCGGCGTACGAAGAATTGAGCGTTACTTTTGCACACAGTGTCCGTTTTGGGCCCATAAGTACTCTTTGAAAATGTAGCGACCGTTTTGGATTGAACTCACCGCTTCGTCGAGATGTATGAGGGATTTCCGACATTTTTCGAAAGAATGAGCACTTAAATATTTGGAAGGCCTGGATAGTTAGCTTACGAAGAATTGAGCGTAACTTTTGCACACGGTGTCCGTTTTGTGCCCATTAGTACTTTTTGGAATTGTAGAGACCGTTTTGGATTGAACTCACAACGTCATCCTGACGTCTGTGGGATTTTGGTCATTTTTCGAAAGAATGAGTAATTTTATATTTGGAAGGCTCGGATGGTCGGCGTACGAAGAATTGAGTGTAACTTTTGCACACGGTGTCCATTTTGGGCCCATAAGAACTTTTTGGAAATGTAGCGACCGTTTTAGATTGAACTCCCAATATCGTCCTGACGTCTGAGAGATTTTAGCCATTTTTTAAAAGAATGACCACTTTTATATTTGGAACGCTTGGATAGTCGGCATTCGAAGTATTGAGCGTAACTTTTCCACACGGTGTCCGTTTTGGGCCCATAAGTACTTTTTGGAAATGTAGCGACCATTTTGGATTGAACTCACAACGTCATCCTGACGTCTGAAGGATTTCAGCCATTTTTCGAAAGTTAGAGCAATTTTATATTTGGAAGACTTGGATAGTCAGCGTACGAAGAATTGAGGGTAACTTTTGCACACGGTGTCCGTTTCGGGCCCATAAGTACTTTTTTGAAATGTAGCGACCGTTTTGGATTGAACTCATCACTTCGTCGTGACGTATGAGGGATTTCGGCCATTTTTCGAAAGAAGGAGCATTTTTATATTTAGAACGCTTGGATAGTCGGCGTACGAAGAATTGAGCGTAACTTTTGCACACGGTGTCCACTTTGGGCCCGTAAGTACTTTTTTGAAAAGTAGCGACCGTTTTGGATTGAACTCACAACGTTGTTGATGAGGGATTTCGACCATTTTTTGAAAGAATGAGCACTTTTATATATAGAACGCTCGGTTAGTCGACGTACGAAGAATTGAGCGTAACTTTTGCACACGGTGTCCGTTTTGGGCCCATAAGTACTTTTTTGAAATGTAGCGACCGTTTTGGATTGAACTCACCACTTCGTCGTGACGTATGAGGGATTTCGGCCATTTTTCGAAAGAATGAGCAATTTTATATTTGGAACGCTTGGATAGTCGGCGTACGAAGAATTGAGCGTAACTTCTGCACACGGTGTCTATTTTAGGTCCATAAGTACATTTCTTGAAATGTAGCGACCGTTTTGGATTGAACTCATCACTTCATCGTAACGTATGAGGGATTTCAGCCATTTTTCGAAAGAAGGAGCAATTTTATATTTAGAACGCTTGGATAGTCGGCGTACGAAGAATTGAGCGTAACTTTTGCACACGGTGTCTGTTTTGGGCCCATAAGTTCTTTTTTGAAAAGTAGCGACCGTTTTGGATTGAACTCACAACGTCGTCGTGACGTATGAGGGATTTCGGCCATTTTTCGCAAGATTGAGCAATTTTGTATTTGGAAGGCTTGGATAGTTAGCGTACGAAGAATTGAGTGTAACTTTCGCACACGGTGTCCGTTTCGTGCCCATAAGTACTTTTTGGAAATCTAGCGACCGTTTTGGATTGAACTCGCAACATCATTGTGACGTTTGAGGTATTTTGACGATTTTTCGAAAGAACGAGTAATTTTATATTTGGAACGCTAGGATAGTCGGTGTACGAAGAATTGAGCGTAACTTTTGCACACGGCGTCCGTTTTGGGCCCAGAAGTACTTTCTTGAAATGTAACGACCGTTTTGGATTGAACTCATCACTTCGTCGTGACGTATCAGGGATTCCGGCCATTTTTGAAAGAAGGAGCAATTTTATATTTGGAAGGCTTGGATAGTCGGCGTACGAAGAATTGAGCGTAACTTTTGCACACGGCGTCCGTTTTGGGCCCAGAAGTACTTTCTTGAAATGTAACGACCGTTTTGGATTGAACTCATCACTTCGTCGTGACGTATCAGGGATTCCGGCCATTTTTGAAAGAAGGAGCAATTTTATATTTGGAAGGCTTGGATAGTCGGCGTACGAAGAATTGAGCGTAACTTTTGCACACGGCGTCCGTTTTGGGCCCAGAAGTACTTTCTTGAAATGTAGCGACCGTTTTGGATTGAACTCACAACGTTGTTGTGACGTATGAGGGATTTCGGCCATTTTTTGAAAGAATGGGCACTTTTATATTTGGAACGCTCGGATAGTCGGCGTACGAAGAATTGAGCGTAACTTTTGCACACGGCGTCCGTTTTGGGCCCAGAAGTACTTTCTTGAAATGTAACGACCGTTTTGGATTGAACTCATCACTTCATCGTAACGTATGAGGGATTTCAGCCATTTTTCGAAAGAAGGAGCAATTTTATATTTAAAACGCTTGGATAGTCGGCGTACGAAGAATTGAGTGTAACTTTTGCACACGGTGTCCATTTTGGTCCCATAAGTACTTTTTGGAAATGTAGCGACCATTTTGGATTGAACTCATCACTTCGTCCTGACGTATCAGGGATTCCGGCCATATTTTGAAAGAAGGAGCAATTTTATATTTGGAAGGCTTGGATAGTCGGCGTACGAAGAATTGAGCGTAACTTTTGCACACGGTGTCCGTTTTGGGCCCAGAAGTACTTTCTTGAAATGTAGTGATCGTTTTGGATTGAACTCATCATTTCATCGTAACGTATGAGGGATTTCAGCCATTTTTCGAAAGAAGGAGCAATTTTATATTTAGAACGCTTGGATAGTCGGCGTACGAAGAATTGAGCGTAACTTTTGCACACGGTGTCCGTTTTGGGCCCATAAGTACTTTTTTGAAAAGTAGCGACCGTTCTGGATTGAACTCACAACGTTGTTGTGACGTATGAGGGATTTTGGCCATTTTTTGAAAGAATGAGCACTTTTATATTTGGAACGCTCGGATAGTCGGCGTACGAAGAATTGAGCGTAACTTTTGCACACGGTGTCCGTTTTGGGCCCAGAAGTACTTTCTTGAAATGTAGCGACCATTTTGGATTGAACTCATCACTTCATCGTAACGTATGAGGGATTTCAGCCATTTTTCGAAAGAAGGAGCAATTTTATATTTAAAATGCTTGGATAGTCGGCGTACGAAGAATTGAGCGTAACTTTTGCACACGGTGTCCGTTTTGGGCCCAGAAGTACTTTCTTGAAATGTAGCGACCGTTTTGGATTGAACTCATCACTTCATCGTAACGTATGAGGGATTTCAGCCATTTTTCGAAAGAAGGAGCAATTTTATATTTAGAACGCTTGGATAGTCGGCGTACGAAGAATTGAGCGTAACTTTTGCACACGGTGTCCGTTTTGGGCCCATAAGTACTTTTTTGAAAAGTAGCGACCGTTTTGGATTGAACTCACAACGTTGTTGTGACGTATGAGGGATTTCGGCCATTTTTCGAAAGAATGAGCACTTTTATATTTGGAACGCTCGGATAGTCGGCGTACGAAGAATTGAGCGTAACTTTTGCACACGGTGTCCGTTTTGGGCCCAGAAGTACTTTCTTGAAATGTAGTGACCGTTTTGGATTGAACTCATCACTTCATCGTAACGTATGAGGGATTTCAGCCATTTTTCGAAAGAAGGAGCAATTTTATATTTAGAACGCTTGGATAGTCGGCGTACGAAGAATTGAGCGTAACTTTTGCACACGGTGTCCGTTTTGGGCCCATAAGTACTTTTTTGAAAAGTAACGACCGTTTTGGATTGAACTCACAACGTCGTCGTGACGTATGAGGGATTTCGGCCATTTTTCGCAAGATTGAGCAATTTTGTATTTGGAAGGCTTGGATAGTCAGCGTACGAAGAATTGACTCTAACTTTCGCACACGGTGTCCGTTTCGTGCCCATAAGTACTTTTTGGAAATGTAGCGACCGTTTTGGATTGAACTCGCAACATCATTGTGATGTTTGAGGTATTTTGACGATTTTTCGAAAGAACGAGTAATTTTATATCTGGAACGCTAGGATAGTCGGTGTACGAAAAATTGAGCGTAACTTTTGCACACGGTGTCCGTTTTGGTCCCATAAGTACTTTTTGGAAATGTAGCGACCGTTTTGGATTGAACTCATCACTTCGTCGTGACGTGTCAGGGATTCCGGCCATTTTTTGAAAGAAGGAGCAATTTTATATTTGGAAGGCTTGGATAGTCGACGTACGAAGAATTGAGCGTAACTTTTGCACACGGTGTCCGTTTTGGGCCCATAAGAACTTTTGGGAAATGTAGCGACCGTTTTGGATTGAACTCACCACTTCGTCGTGACGTACGAGGGAGTTAAGCCATTTTTCGAAAGAATGAGCACTTGCATATTTAGAACGCTTGGAGAGTCGGCGGACGAAGAATTGATTTTAACTTTTGCACACGGTGTCCGTTTTGGGCCCATAAGAACTTTTGGGAAATGTAGCGACCGTTTTGGATTGAACTCACCACTTCGTCGTGACGTACGAGGGAGTTAAGCCATTTTTCGAAAGAATGAGCACTTGCATATTTAGAACGCTTGGAGAGTCGGCGGACGAAGAATTGATTTTAACTTTTGCACACGGTGTCCGTTTTGGGCCCATAAGAACTTTTGGGAAATGTAGCGACCGTTTTGGATTGAACTCACCACTTCGTCGTGACGTACGAGGGAGTTAAGCCATTTTTCGAAAGAATGAGCACTTGCATATTTAGAACGCTTGGAGAGTCGGCGGACGAAGAATTGATTTTAACTTTTGCACACGGTGTCCGTTTTGGGCCCATAAGAACTTTTGGGAAATGTAGCGACCGTTTTGGATTGAACTCACCACTTCGTCGTGACGTACGAGGGAGTTAAGCCATTTTTCGAAAGAATGAGCACTTGCATATTTAGAACGCTTGGAGAGTCGGCGGACGAAGAATTGATTTTAACTTTTGCACACGGTGTCCGTTTTGGGCCCATAAGAACTTTTGGGAAATGTAGCGACCGTTTTGGATTGAACTCACCACTTCGTCGTGACGTACGAGGGAGTTAAGCCATTTTTCGAAAGAATGAGCACTTGCATATTTAGAACGCTTGGAGAGTCGGCGGACGAAGAATTGATTTTAACTTTTGCACACGGTGTCCGTTTTGGGCCCATAAGAACTTTTGGGAAATGTAGCGACCGTTTTGGATTGAACTCACCACTTCGTCGTGACGTACGAGGGAGTTAAGCCATTTTTCGAAAGAATGAGCACTTGCATATTTAGAACGCTTGGAGAGTCGGCGGACGAAGAATTGATTTTAACTTTTGCACACGGTGTCCGTTTTGGGCCCATAAGAACTTTTGGGAAATGTAGCGACCGTTTTGGATTGAACTCACCACTTCGTCGTGACGTACGAGGGAGTTAAGCCATTTTTCGAAAGAATGAGCACTTGCATATTTAGAACGCTTGGAGAGTCGGCGGACGAAGAATTGATTTTAACTTTTGCACACGGTGTCCGTTTTGGGCCCATAAGAACTTTTGGGAAATGTAGCGACCGTTTTGGATTGAACTCACCACTTCGTCGTGACGTACGAGGGAGTTAAGCCATTTTTCGAAAGAATGAGCACTTGCATATTTAGAACGCTTGGAGAGTCGGCGGACGAAGAATTGATTTTAACTTTTGCACACGGTGTCCGTTTTGGGCCCATAAGAACTTTTGGGAAATGTAGCGACCGTTTTGGATTGAACTCACCACTTCGTCGTGACGTACGAGGGAGTTAAGCCATTTTTCGAAAGAATGAGCACTTGCATATTTAGAACGCTTGGAGAGTCGGCGGACGAAGAATTGATTTTAACTTTTGCACACGGTGTCCGTTTTGGGCCCATAAGAACTTTTGGGAAATGTAGCGACCGTTTTGGATTGAACTCACCACTTCGTCGTGACGTACGAGGGAGTTAAGCCATTTTTCGAAAGAATGAGCACTTGCATATTTAGAACGCTTGGAGAGTCGGCGGACGAAGAATTGATTTTAACTTTTGCACACGGTGTCCGTTTTGGGCCCATAAGAACTTTTGGGAAATGTAGCGACCGTTTTGGATTGAACTCACCACTTCGTCGTGACGTACGAGGGAGTTAAGCCATTTTTCGAAAGAATGAGCACTTGCATATTTAGAACGCTTGGAGAGTCGGCGGACGAAGAATTGATTTTAACTTTTGCACACGGTGTCCGTTTTGGGCCCATAAGAACTTTTGGGAAATGTAGCGACCGTTTTGGATTGAACTCACCACTTCGTCGTGACGTACGAGGGAGTTAAGCCATTTTTCGAAAGAATGAGCACTTGCATATTTAGAACGCTTGGAGAGTCGGCGGACGAAGAATTGATTTTAACTTTTGCACACGGTGTCCGTTTTGGGCCCATAAGAACTTTTGGGAAATGTAGCGACCGTTTTGGATTGAACTCACCACTTCGTCGTGACGTACGAGGGAGTTAAGCCATTTTTCGAAAGAATGAGCACTTGCATATTTAGAACGCTTGGAGAGTCGGCGGACGAAGAATTGATTTTAACTTTTGCACACGGTGTCCGTTTTGGGCCCATAAGAACTTTTGGGAAATGTAGCGACCGTTTTGGATTGAACTCACCACTTCGTCGTGACGTACGAGGGAGTTAAGCCATTTTTCGAAAGAATGAGCACTTGCATATTTAGAACGCTTGGAGAGTCGGCGGACGAAGAATTGATTTTAACTTTTGCACACGGTGTCCGTTTTGGGCCCATAAGAACTTTTGGGAAATGTAGCGACCGTTTTGGATTGAACTCACCACTTCATCGTGACGTACGAGGGATTTTGGCCATTTTTCGAAAGAATGAGCACTTGCATACTGAGAACGCTTGGAGAGTCGACGGACGAAGAATTAAGCGTAACTTTTGTACACGGTGTCCGTTTTGGGCCCATAAGAACTTTTGGGAAATGTAGCGACCGTTTTGGATTGAACTCACCACTTCGTCGTGACGTACGAGGGATTTTGGCCATTTTTCGAAAGAATAAGCACTTGCATATTTAGAACGCTTGGAGAGTCGGCGGACGAAGAATTGAGCGTAACTTTTGCACACGGTGTCCGTTTTGGGCCCATAAGAACTTTTTTGAAATGTAGCGACCGTTTTGGATTGAACTCATCACTTTGTCATGACGTACGAGGGATTTTGGCCATTTTTCGAAAGAATAAGCACTTGCATATTTAGAACTCTTGGAGAGTCGGCGGATGAAGATCTTGATTGTAACTTTTGCACACAGTGTCCGTTTTGGGCGCATAAGAACTTTTTCGAAATGTAGTGACCGTTTTGGATTGAACTCACCACTTCATCGTGACGTATGGGGGAGTTAAGTCATTTTTCGAAGGAATGAGTGCTTGTATATTGAGAACGCTTGGAGAGTCGGTGGACGAAGAATTGAGCGTAACTTTTGCACAC
>NW_019259635.1:0-1058 GCF_002742605.1 Olea europaea var. sylvestris
GCTGTCAATTTCTAGTACTAAAAGGGAAGTCAGTTTTGCTGCCCCATATATTGTTGGAATTTTGTATCAAAAATTGGTTGTGACCAATTTTAAATTATTATTTATGTGAAATTTGTTATTTGGTGAAAGAGAAATTAAGCCAAATTTAAATCGCTTAAATACTTGAAATTGTTGAAAAATCATATAGAATATTGTGGAATATTCTAGCAAATATTTGAATGGAAAAGTGTGTCTTTTCTTATGAAAGATCATGACTTTTGTATGATTATTTTCAAATAATTGTGTCTCTTCATGTATGGAGAAAAATTCCATGATATTTGTCTTTTAGTATGGTTGTGTCTTTTGAGACAAATCTTTCCAACTACTATATATAGATCCCATGTGTTTGATTTTATGATTCATTTCATAATTTCATATCATTTCTTTTGTTTACATTGCATGAAAACACTTTGTATCGATGGTCTTTCCTTTAAAAAAATCATGATTTGGTGGAGAGAGAATTCTGTTAAGAGTTCGTTGGTTTACGTAATTTGGAGTGCTCTTATTGCAAGATGTGATCGTTGGATATTGGGAGATAATTGTCGAAAAATCATTAACACCGATGCGAGGCAAATTTATCTTCAAGAGAAAGTGTCAAACACATGTCTCGACCAATCCAATCACTCGCATTTCCTTGTTTTATTTTTCGATTTCTGGAAAATGCTAACTTTCTTTTGAATCTTTTGAAGGGTTTTATATGAAGAAAGAAATTGATCTTTTGTTGAACAATGAAAGGATTAAATCCATCGTCACGTTATCGGCTTCGGTAATTATCATTTCATCTTCTCAAATCCAATTTTGGCAAGTCGAATTATGTTTCGATTTCACGCATATAAACAATATATTTTATAAATATGATGTATACACATTTATTGGTGTAATATCCCCAACATAAACTGCTACAAACTCATCACTATATGTTCATATTCAGATGAGCTCTTGCACCAACGCTATCCTACTTTTTATATATTAGAAAGAGAGGAAAAAAAAGGGAAAGAAAAAAGGAAAAGAAAAAAAAA
>NW_019259636.1:0-1058 GCF_002742605.1 Olea europaea var. sylvestris
CGATTCCAATAGAATTAGACTAGCGATTCGCTAAAAACGAACAAACCCGAAGTCATCACGATATCAAAGACCACTTTTCATTGCCTCGATTCCAATCGAATTAGACTAGCATTTCGCCAAAAATGAACAAACCTGAAGTCATCGTGAAATCGAAAACCAAATTTCATTGCCTCGATTCCAATCGAATTAGACTAGCAATTTGTCGAAAATGATCAAACATGAAGTTATCAAGAAATCAAAAACCACTTTTCATTGGCTTGACTCCAATCGAATTAGACTAGCAATTTTTCTAAAACGATCAAACCCGAAGTTATCATGAAATTAAAAGCCAATTTTCATTGCCTCAATTCCAATCGAATAAGACTGGCAATTAGCCGAAAATGAACAAACCCGAAGTTATCATGAAATCAAAAACCACTTTTCATTGGCTCGATTCCAATCGAATTGGACTAGCAATTCACCAAAAACTAACAAACTTGAAGTTATCTTGAAATCAAAAATCACTTTCCATTGGCTCGATTCCAATCGAATTAGACTAGCAATTTGTCAAAAATGATCAAACGCGAAGTTATCATGAAATCGAAAACCACTTTGCATCGGCTCGATTCCAATCAAATTAGACTTATAATATTTCGAAAACGATCAAACCATAAGTTATCATGAAATTGAAAACCACTTTTCATTGGCTCGATTCCAATCGAATTAGACTAGCAATTCATGAAAAACGAATTAACCCGGAGTTAACATGAAATCAAAACCACTTTTCATTGGCTCGATTTCTATCGAATTAGACTAGCAATTCGTCAAAAATGATCAAACCCGAAGTTATATTGAAATCAAAAACCCCTTTTCATTGGCTCGTTTCCAATCCAATTAAACTAGCAATTCGCAAAAAACGAACAAACCCGAAGTTGTCCTGAAATCAAAAACCACTTTTCATTGGCTCGATTCCAATCAAATTAGACAAGCAATTTTTCGAAAACGATCAAACCCAAAGTTATCATGAAATCGAAAACCACTTTTCATTTGCTCGATTCCAATCGAATTAGACTTGCAAT
>NW_019259637.1:0-1058 GCF_002742605.1 Olea europaea var. sylvestris
GTGTCCGTTTTGGGCCCATAAATACTTTTTGGAAATGTAGCGACCGTTTTGGATTGAACTCACCACTTCGTCATGACGTACGAAGATTTTGGTCATTTTTCGAAAGAATGAGCACTTGCATATTTAGAACGCTTGGAGAGTCGACGGACGAAGAATTGAGCGTAATTTTTTCACACGGTGTCCATTTTGGGCCCATAAGTACTTTTCGGAAATGTAGCGACCGTTTTGGATTGAACTCGCCACTTCGTCGTGAAGTACGAGGGATTTTGGCCACTTTTTGAAAGAATGAGCACTAGCATATTTGGAACGCTTGGAGAATCGGCGTAAGAAGAGTTGAGCGTAACTTTTGCACACGGTGGCCGTTTTGGGCCCAAAAGTACATTTTGGAAATGTAACGACCGTTTTGGATTGAACTCACCACTTCGTCGTGACGTAAGAGGGATTTTGGCCATTTTTCGAAAGAATGAGCACTTGCATATTTGGAACGCTTGGAGAATCGGCGTAAGAAGAGTTGAGCGTAACTTTTGCACACGGTGTTCGTTTTGGGCCCGTAAGTACTTTTTTGAAATATAGCGACCATTTTGGATTGAACTCGCCACTTCGTCGTGAAGTACGAGGGATTTTGGCCACTTTTTGAAAGAATGAGCACTTGCAAATTTGGAACGATTAGAGAGTCGGCGGACGAAGAATTGAGCGTAACTTTTGCACAAGGTGTCCGTTTTGGGCCCACAAGTACTTTTTGGAAATGTAGCGACCGTTTTGGATTGAACTAACCACTTCGTCGTGACGTAAGAGGGATTTTGGCAATTTTTCGAAAGAATGAGAACTTACATATTTGGAACGCTTGGAGAGTCGGCGTACGAAGAGTTGAGCGTAACTTTTGCACACAGTGTCCGTTTTGGGCCCGTAAGTACTTTTAGGAAATGTAGCAACCGTTTTTGAGTGAACTCACCACTTCATCGTGAAGTATGAGGAATTTTGGCCAGTTTTCGAAAGAATGAGCACTTGCATATTTGGAACGCTTTGAGAGTCGGTGGACGAAGAATTGAGCGTAACTT
>NW_019259638.1:0-1058 GCF_002742605.1 Olea europaea var. sylvestris
CTTTGCTATTTGTACACTGATTTTTAGCACGTTGTTTGACACTTGCATTGTTCTCAATTGTCAATTGGATGGAAAAATTGTTTAAAATTCAAACTTTCCAACAGGCTAATGTCACGTGGCAAAGTGTAAACTAAAGTGTATACCATAGTGTATATTCAGCAAACTTCTTACCGACTAAACTTTGCTATTTGTACACTGATTTTTGACACGTTGTTTGACACATGCACTGTTGCCAAGTGTCAATTGGATGGGAAAGCTGTTTGAAATTTAAACTATCCAGTAAGGTAATGTCACGTGGCAAAGTGTAAACTAAAGTGTACTTGTCACAAGGTTCATATCGATTGAACTTTGCTATTTGTATACTGATTTTTGGCACATTGTTTGACACTTGCATTGTTGTCAAGTGTCAATTGGATGGGAAAACTATTAGAAATTTAAACTGTCCAATAGGATAATGTCACGTGGCACAGTGTAAACTAAAGAGTACATATAGCAAGGTTCTTACCGATTGAATTTAGCTATTTGAACACTAACTTTTGACACGTTATTTGAAACTTGCATTTTTGTCAAGTGTCAACTAGATGGGAAAACTGTTTGAAATTTATACTGTCTAATAGGGTAATGTTACGTAGAAAAGTGTAAACTAAAGTGTATACACCATAGTGCACATGTAGCAAGGTCCTTACCGATTGAACTTTGCTATTTGTACATTGATTGCGGACGCGTTGTTTGAAACTTGCATTGTTGTCAAGTGTCAATTGGATGGGAAAACTGTTTGAAATTTAAACTATTCAACAGGTAATGTCAAGTGGCAAAGTGTAAACTAAAGTGTACACCATAGTGTACATTTAGAAAGGTCATTACCGATTGAACTTTGCTATTTGTACACTGATTTTTGACATGTCGTTTGACACTTGCATTGTTGTCAAGTGTTAATTGGAAGGGAAAATTGTTTGAAATTTAAATTGTCCAAGGGGGCAATGTCACGTGGCAAAGTGTAAACTAAAGTGTACACCATTGTGTACATGTAGCAAGGTTTTTACCTATTGAACTTTGCT
>NW_019259639.1:0-1058 GCF_002742605.1 Olea europaea var. sylvestris
TATAGAATAGTTCGTTGAAGAATCATTCGAACCAGGCATAACCTTTTATGTTATATTGAGTATCTTTCATGAATTGGAACTTCAGTTAATGATGGTCAGATTAGCTGCATGCTATGCAGTCTTTGCATTAACTATTTTTTTTAAATCGTGTCAGCTTATTTTTGAAGTCAGATGCCTTTGTCTTTAAATCCTAGGACAATGTGACAAAAAGCATTCACATGTTAACTGTATCCGCTAAAATTTTCTGGATTCAAAATAGCATAATGCTTATTTACTTGGTTTTTTTGACATCTTGAGAAATACAGAAGTTTATGCTGGATATAGAGACCTGGAAGTATGTCATAGGACATTGATCATGTTTAAATGTGACATCCTGCCTTAAGCTTGCTGGCCTGGATAATAACTTACTGACACATTTCAATGTTTGGCATCTTCTAGGGGCATGATTTGCATAGGACAAAAGAAGTTTAGCAAAGCGCTGGAGCTATTGCACAGTGTATGTAATTTTGTTGGTAACTAGTGCTAAATAACTAAACTTCTATCAGCAACTAACTCTGTTAATTTACCTATCTGATCTCTGATGGATGTGCTTTTACTAACTAGTTTTAAAACCTTTGATCTTTCTCATTGCTAATACTTTCAGGTTGTGACTGCACCTATGTCCGTTTTGAATGCTATAGCCATTGAAGCATACAAAAAATACATACTAGTTTCACTCATCCATCTTGGACAGGTTTACCTTTTTGCTCTGTTTTCACCAAATATTGGTAAAAATGCATGCTTGACGGGATTTAGATTTACCCAAAATGTATCAATTAGTCTGAATTGCCGGTTATAATATTTTGTTGTTTTTGAGAGGCAATATTTTTATGTCTTGATTGCGTTGTATTAGTAAGTTACATGGATAAAGTTAGGATCTTATATGACCTGAACAATACATCTACTAGATGTTCACTGGTGCCAGACTATTGCCTTTGTTCTAACAATCCTCCTTTAACTGTTTCAGAAACTTCTACCTTTGAATTTAGCTTATTGCCTTCTCTGATAAATGCCTTACT
>NW_019259640.1:0-1058 GCF_002742605.1 Olea europaea var. sylvestris
TATGATGGTAGTGGGACCTGCAGTGCGCGGCTAAGATAGCTGTTGGTCCTAGGGGCTATATCCTCTTCTATGCTCATTTTTTCTCTAGGTTTCAACCCCAAATTTTGTCCAAGTTATGAGGCTTCCTCTTGTTCTTTTTCAAAAACAAATTCTTTTTCAAGGGGATACCCAAATGTTCCTCTTCAGTAAGGTTTCACCACAACGTTGTTCATGGTTATAATATGGTTTCCTACAGAAGGCGCCAATCTGTTGGCACCATAATATGTTGCCAACAGATGTCGGACCCACCCGTGCATACGTAAGCGAAAGTCTAACACGGAAAGACACGTGGACGGTCTAAAATGGATAGATCAAGGGCGTGAGAGTAGCTCAACGGTGCGGGACGAGAACGTTCGGAATCCGGTGAGATGTTCGTAGACCAATTGTACAATAATTACCAATCGATGTTTGTAAATGTGTAAACTCGTATTGTGTTGCAAGATAAAAAAAGAGAGTCGAGTAAAGTGTTGTTCCTTGTATTGATTCTTGCATTACCCCTTTAATGTTACATAAGAGAAGTATTTATAGTAGTACATGTGAAATAGTGGCCCTTGGATGAGGAGGCACATGATCTCATCTCTTTAACCCAAACGTCTAATCCTAGGTATCATTCTTGACTTGCTAGCCTATTGCACATTTATTGCTTATGCAAAACCCCCACTCTATTGACAAGACTTAACATTTACACTCATGACAAATGTCCCATCAATCATTCAAACACGATCTTTATGTAGAAGAAGATCTCTTGGGAGAAGTGAATATGGAAGATGCTCCTTTATGGTTCGGAGGCTTCTGCTTCGGCTTCAAGGCTTAGGCTATTTACATAATACTTCCACTTCAGGGCTTCGGCTCCAGTTTCATGGTGCTTTCGCATCATGGCCTCGACTCCTTTTCACAGTGCTTCGGCATAAGAGCCTCAACCACTTTCACAGGGCTTCGATATATGGGTCTTGGCAACTTTCAAAGGGCTTCGGCATAAGGGCCTCGGCCACTTTCACAGGGCTTCGGTATATGGGCCT
>NW_019259641.1:0-1058 GCF_002742605.1 Olea europaea var. sylvestris
AATTTAACTGAGTTATTAAATTTAGGAACTTGCTAACATCTATGAAAATTTCATCAGGAAACATAACTTAAACATCTTCAGGAGGATCCTCCAGCTCAATCTTTACTTGTAACCATAACATACTTAGGTCACAGAAAGAAACAAAGAAATGAAAACAAGAAGAACTCTTGCCTCTGTTGATTACATTTCCATTGAACCTTATATGATTGATTGATTGCACTCTCAAAGAAGTAAGCTTCGAATTCAAAACAATTGCCATTGGAAAAATAATTACAATGATAAGACTTGTGCCCATTTTACATCTGCATCACTAGCTACATCCAAATTTTTACAGTTTGAGATCATAGTGCTTAAGGACTATAACGATGCTACACAATCTGAACTACATAATGAGAATGGAAGAATATAAATAGACTACAAAAATCTGTAGATATTCATTAAGAAGACACTTGTCACAAACTTCTGAGAATATATATTTTTACTTTAATTTTTATTTGGTTTATCTCCCAACTAAAAAACTTCAAAACTTGTCCTTAATAGACATCCCTCAAACAAGAAGACAAACCCCTAACTTATACAAGTACTTAGGACTAAATCCCGATAAACATGAGTATCGACAGATTATTTAGCAAGAAAATCCAAATCACGAGACCTTTAAAGATGAAATTCCATATAAAAAGATCATTTTCATCAAGAAACACATTATCTTAGTTGGGAATCAATCTCTCTCACCACTAAGTTGAATAACTTAAATTGAAGTATAATGGCCCACAGGTTTTTCATAGCAAAACGCACTTCTGACCAGTTCACAGCTACAAAATTCCAGAGTGGATGGGGGTTAAAGCCATCACTCTTTGTATCTTTTACATAATTTAGTGTACTTCAACATCCAATCTTAATAGGCACATTATACCACTACCCAGACGTAAACATTAGATAAGAAAAGAAGTATAACTCATATGTACCAACATAATTTGCCAGGTAGCTACTAGTATAAGATCCATCATTGTTATCAGAAAACATCCATGCGGAAGAAGCAGATCTGTTAATTGAAGCAA
>NW_019259642.1:0-1058 GCF_002742605.1 Olea europaea var. sylvestris
AAATTGTCGACAAATCGTAAAGAATATACATCTTCACACCACAAAATGCACTTCCCCCTCAAACCATAATACTCCGTCTTGCACTTTTGTTGAACAAGACTCGGTAATAATTTTAGTTGGAAATTATAGTAATAGTTCAATATTGGATGGCATGATATTCCTTGAACATTGCGTTGCTATCAAGGAGTTGTTATATTAGAAAAAGATTGAAATTTATATATGTTCATTTTGTTTTAAATTCGTCGCTCATTTTTTGACAAACTATGCAATGGAAATTTAACATTTGTACAATACTGCTATTACTTTACAGCACTTGGACCGCTCAACCCACTTATATTATGTCAGATGTTGATATGTAATTGGTCGATTTTGAAAAAATAAAAATGAAAATGAAAAAGAAAAATTTATCAATGTGAATATTAGACGGCATCAATAATTATCTACAATGACCAATAAGGTGAAGACTACTTAATAGGTAGTCTATGTAGAGCACCCCATGCTAGGCCGCCTACTTCTATGAGGCCTTCTACGTTCATACAAGGTTGTAAACCATAGTAATATAACTAGACATTGCAAATAACAAACGAATATTTTCATGCTCACATTCGTGTTTCCATCTCTTACATTATATATTTTGTTAATGTATTTATGGAGGTGGATAGACAATGTTTTTAACCGTGAAAACCCTTAGAAGTCGGGATACCATGCCCTTACTGGTTGAGTAACTGAATTAGTCAACCTATGTGTCAGTTTATTATTGAGACATTAATTTATTTTTTGAGGCAACAAAGTTATAGAAAATTAATTCATCAAATAATAAGTTGTCACATAGAATGTCAAGTGAGGTACTACTATAGTCATTGACTAAAAATAGCATAATTCTTACTGGTCAGTCAAAACTTCATGATTTATTTTCTTAGGTGATCAAAGGATTTCATCCCTTCCCAAAAAAGGACTTGAATCCAATCCCATTGGTCAATAAGGATTTGTTCTTACCACTTAAGCTAGGCTTGGCACAAGCTATTAATATAGGATGTTTAGAAATATGATATCTAGGA
>NW_019259643.1:0-1057 GCF_002742605.1 Olea europaea var. sylvestris
GAAAGAAGCCATTGAAAGTGAAATAGATTCCATACTACAAAATCATACATAGGAGCTAGTGGATCTTCCTCCAGGAAGCAAACCACTAGGGTACAAATGGATTTTCAAAAGGAAAATGAAAGCAGATGAAACTATCGAGAAGTATAAGGCTAGATTAGTAATTAAAGGCTACAAACAAAGGGAAGGCATTTATTACTTTGATACGTATTTTCCAGTGACGAGAATAACATCTATTAGGATGATACTTGCGATTGCCGCTTTGCGAAATTTTGAAGTACATCAAATGTATGTTAAAACTGTCTTTCTAAATGGAGATTTAGAAGAAGAAATTTACATGGAACAACCTGAGGGATTTTCATCACCAGGACAGGAAAAAAAAGTCTGTAAACAGGTGAAGTCACTATATGGCTTGAAACAAGCACCAAAGTAATGGCATAAAAAATTTGACAATGTCATGATTGAGAGTGGATTTAAAATCAATGAATGTGATAAATGTGTTTACGTTAAAGACACTAAAGATGGATATGTCATCTTATGTCTTTACATTTACGACATGCTTATTATTGATAGTGATAATAAGATGATTGAATCCACTAAAAATATGTTAAACTCGAGATTTGACATGAAAGATATAGGTTTAGCTGATGTTATACTTAGAGTGAAAATCTCAAGAACATCAAATGGTCTTGTTCTAGGTTAGTCACATTATGTGGACAAAATTTTAGGAAAATTTCATAAGGATGATACTGGCTTGGCTAGAACACCATTAGATACGAGTCAACATCTGTCTAAAAACAAAGGAGAAAGTATCTCTCAAGTCGAATACTCGAGAGTTATCGGAAGTCTAATGTACTTAATAAGTTGAACTAGACCAAACATAGCCTACACAGTCAGTAAACTGAGTAGATACACGAGTAATTCAAGAGCTGATCACTGGAAAGGAATTGTAAGAGTACTAAGGTACTTAAGATATACTTGTGACTATGGACTGCATTATACTAGATATCCAGCAGTCATTGAAGGATACAGTGATGCTAATTGGATATCTAATATAAAA
>NW_019259644.1:0-1057 GCF_002742605.1 Olea europaea var. sylvestris
TTCTTATGGGCCCAAAACGGACACCGTGTGCAAAAGTTACGCTCAATTCTTCTTCCGCCGACTCTCCAAGCGTTCTCAATATTTAAGCGCTCATTCCTTCGAAAAATGGCAAAAATCACTCGTACGTCACGACGAAGTTGTGAGTTCAATCCATAACGGTCGCTACATTTACAAAAAGTTCTTATGGGCCCAAAACGGACACCGTGTGCAAAAGTTACGCTTAATTCTCCGCCCGCCGACTCTCCAAGCGTTCTCAATATACAAGCACTCATTCCTTCGAAAAATGGCTTAACTCCCCCATACGTCACGATGAAGTGGTGAGTTCAATCCAAAACGGTCGCTACATTTCCAAAAAGTTCTTATGGGCCCAAAACGGCCACCGTGTGCAAAAGTTACGCTTAATTCTCCGCCCGCCGACTCTCCAAGCGTTCTCAATATACAAGCACTCATTCCTTCGAAAAATGGCTTAACTCCCCCATACGTCACGATGAAGTGGTGAGTTCAATCCAAAACGGTCGCTACATTTCCAAAAAGTTCTTATGGGCCCAAAACGGCCACCGTGTGCAAAAGTTACGCTTAATTCTCCGCCCGCCGACTCTCCAAGCGTTCTCAATATACAAGCACTCATTCCTTCGAAAAATGGCTTAACTCCCCCATACGTCACGATGAAGTGGTGAGTTCAATCCAAAACGGTCGCTACATTTCCAAAAAGTTCTTATGGGCCCAAAACGGACACCGTGTGCAAAAGTTACGCTCAATTCTTCTTCCGCTGACTCTCCAAGCGTTCACAATATTCAAGCGCTCATTCCTTCGAAAAATGGCCAAAATCACTCGTACGTCACGATGAAGTTGTGAGTTTAATCCAAAACGGTCGCTGCATTTCTAAAAAGTACTTACGGGCCCAAAACGGACATCGTGTGCAAAAGTTACGCTCAATTCTTCGTACGCCGACTCTCCAAGCGTTCCAAATATGGAAGTGCTCATTCTTTCCAAAAATGGTTGAACTCCCCCGTACGTCACGACGAACTGGTGAGTTCAATCCAAAACGGTCGCTACA
>NW_019259645.1:0-1132 GCF_002742605.1 Olea europaea var. sylvestris
AGCGATTTAACCAGTCTACAAACTTTCCTTAAACCCTCCTGGTTGCTTCATGTAGATTTCTTCATTCAAATCTCCATTTAGGAGAGCTGTTTTTACATCTATCTGATGTATTTCCAGATTTCGCAAGGCTGCAATAGCAATTATCATCCGGATAGAAGTTATTCTCGACACATGAGAATAAGTATCAAAGTAATCTAAGTCTTCCTTTTGCTTATAACCTTTGATTACTAGCCGAGCTTTATATTTATCAATGGAGCTGTCCGCTTTCATCTTCTTCTTGAAGATCCACTTGTAGCCTAAAGGCTTACAGCCCGGTGGAAGATCTACTAACTCTCAGGTATGATTCTGTAGAATGGAATCGATTTCACTTTTGATGGCTTCTTTCCACAAATGACCATCTGGAGAAGATATAGCTTCTTTATAGCTTTGAGGATTATTCTCCATCAAATATGTGAGAAAATCAGGGCCAAACGTCTTAGAAGTTTTGGTCATTTTGCACTGTCTAAGCTCATCCTCACCTTCTTCAACTGGATCTTTACTGCTGCCAGAAGCAAAAGATTCCATTGTCCATTTAATAGGAGTTAACTGTTTAGGAGACTTACAAGGAAATATATTCTCAAAGAATTGTACATTCCTAGACTCCATAATCATGTTCGGATGAATAGCAGGTACATTCGAATAATGCACAAGGAACCTTTATGCACTACTATTTTGTGCATAACCAATGAACACACAATCAACTGTTTTAGGTCCAATCTTGACCTTCTTAGGAGGAGGCACCACAACTTTAGCAAGACACCCCCACATTCGCAAGTATTTATATGAAGGTGTCCGATTTGTCCAAAGTTCATACGGAGTCTTATCCATATTCTTTCTTATCACTTTATTCAAGATGTAATTTGCGGAAAGAATAGCTTCTCCCCACATGTTCTATGGTAATCCAGAACTAATTAACATAGCATTCATCATTTCCTTTAAAGTTCTATTCTTACGCTCAGCAATTCTGTTCTGCTGAGGTGAATAAGGTGCAGTAGTTTGGTGAATTATTTCATGTTTAGCACAAAATTCACCAAATGATGATTCATATTCACCACCATGATCACTCCGTGGCACCTTTATTTTCTTACTAGGT
>NW_019259645.1:11053-17897 GCF_002742605.1 Olea europaea var. sylvestris
TTGCTAAATTGGTCCTTAACTCTTTCATATCTTCGTTTCTACTTTAGGGTCATCTTTCAACAATTTACGCTATGATCCTTGAACTTTGGCTTTATTTCATTTAGGTCATTTTCGTTTGTTTCTCCTCAATTCCACCATATTCATCAATGTTGTCCTATGAAACATAATTTATATAGAATTAAACCATATTCCAACATAATTAAAAACAATTATTTATATTTTGTAGCCTAAATAAGTGTGTAAAACACACTTATGAGTGTTCACGAGTGGATAATGCTAAAACACTAACATGAAATTATTACAATCAAGACCCGGACTTCAATTCTACATTAAGAAAACCATTGGTTTCACCCACAAAAACAAGAATATCACAATCTCGCAGTATACGTTAAAGACTCTCACTCAACATGAAACAACACCAAGTTTTAGTTGAGAAACCTTATTGCATAGCCTAACCCTCAATTTGAATGAAGACAAATTACAAAAATGGGAGAGTGAGTGATTCTCAAGAGAGAAGAAGATAAAATTAATGTGAAAGAGCATCTAAGCAACTAACCTAGAATAAGTGATATAAGGATCATGAGATGGTCATCACAATATCACGCGTCAACCCTCATGAATGACGTTCTTTGTATAATCAAAGTCTCACTTATATGACTGATGGTAACATCCTGATTTACATGATTGATCGTCAATCTATCTTGGGTTCACATTTAGTCCCAACAACCTCCACCTTAATGCAAACACCAATGTCTAAGTGTTATATCTCTCATTGTTGCATATATGCTTTTTACCTGTACAAATCCATTAGAACAAATGTAAAGTGAAGTCCTGCAATTTCTAAACTTCCCAAGTGGTTACACCTTAATATGCATATACGCAGGTTGAATTTTGTAACGATAAATTCTAGTTTAATCAAAATTATAGAGATTATATCTCTTATGATATGAAACTTAACATCTATATGCTTTGTTGTGCCGTGNCAACAAACCTTTCAAGTTTTACACTTCGTTTATGCATCAAACGCACATCATGATCCTTAAGTACTTTAGTAGCCACTTCATAGTAATCCAATGTCCATACCTAGATTGGAGATAAATCTACTCAAGACATTGACAACGTGAGCCAAACAAGGTCTTATGAAGACCACAGCATAAATTATAGAGCCATAACACTTGTATGCAGTGTACATTCTTTCTTGTTCTTTAGCACTAGAAAGACATAGATCACATATTAACTTAAAGTAATTTCCTAAGGCGAAGAGTTACAGACTTAGCTTCATTCATTGCATTTTTTTCTAGAATTTCATAAAATATTTTAAATTCTATTTCTTTTTATGTCTATTACTAAGTCTTTAACCAATCTAATTTTTTACTCTTTTATGACTGGCTATGAGCATGTTATCTATGTACAGGAGAAGTTAAAGAAAGTTTCAACTTATTTATTTCCTATAATATAAGAAGATATCTAACTTATAAGCTTGTTTAAGCCCTATTTTTTGTCAAAATGCATTTTAAAATAGTATTTTGAAGGGGAATGTATCGTCAAAAATAAGAAAAAATTTTGGGTTTGCGTGTAATATTATTTTATTAAAAATATATGGTTAAAAATAAGAAAAAGAAAAATATATTTTGAAAATAATGAGGACCAAAAAATGAAGTATTCTTCTAAAACTTATTCCTAATACAGAAGTACCAAATTTCTTACCCAGTTGACTTGGTTACTATTTTGGTAAATAAAATGATTTTTTTTTTTTTCAAAAGGCATACTAGTTCATATTTACTCTTTTCCGAAAAAACCTTCAAATTACTTCATGTAAACAATTCCTCTAAATATACATTTCAGAAAGCAATCTTAAAATCTAGTTGTTCATGATTCAAGTTAAATTGTGTCCCTTGAAATAATCAACTCTCTGATCTTGTGAAACTGTTGACCCCGTTTCCATGGCCACGCGGACAACAAATGTCGAGCCACTCGACATACAAGCATAAATTTGGAATTTATAATCAAGGAGAAATAAACATTGCTGGGTACTATATTGATACAACATACAAGCATAAATTTATAAAAGGCGAAAAGTCAATTCTTAACGTGCATCCATTAACGTGGGTAAACTTCAATAGTTTGGGTATTTATAATCATGGAGAAATAACCATTGCTTGATTGGTGAGTTAAATCAAATTTGCCCACTATACTACAAGAATTGATACCCATCTTCAAATATATCAAGACCCATTAACAAGTTTAAAGTAGGAAGGTCACTGCATTGCAAGTGCTGATACCGACCCTTTTTCAAGTGTATTAACTATTGGGGAATACACTGATTCAAATGTGCATATTATATTCACAAAACGCAACTTACACATTCATGAAATCGAAACAAGTTTCGACTTACCGAAATGTAGTTTGAGAAACTAACCAATGATTATTGAATGTGACTATTCCTATTCTTGAATTAAAACATGTGATTCTTCTTATCGAACCTTGTATAAATCATATAAATAACATTAATCATTCTCTAAAATCAAGTATGAAGAAATGAAATCAGAAATAAGAAAAAATTAGATGCAAGTGATGCGATTGGCCAAGGCGAGTATAATTCTTTCCTTAAGATGAATTTGCCCCGCATCGGTGCTAATGATTTTTCGACAATCATCTCCCAAAATACAACGATCACGTCAAGCCATAGGAGCACTCCAAATGGCTTCGACCAACGAACTCGAACGAAATTCCATCTCTACCATAACAATGATTTTGATGCAAAAAATAATCACTTCTACAAAGTATTTTATGTAACTTAATATGAAATGAATAATATGAAATTATGGAATGAATTGGAATGACAAATACACATCCAAAGGATCCTATATATAGAAGATGAAGGGTTGTGGGTGAAGGGACACACCCCAAATTCAGCATTTTTCATGAAAAGTTGCAATACTTCATTTCAAACTTACATCCTTTCGAAAAGTTGAAACACTTCATTCTTCCAACTTTTGACCGCAATTTCTCATTCATCCGGAATTGGTTTCGAGACTCCAAACATACCACGACGATCTACTTGACAAGTAGAATAAGTTGGTCTATTTACTTTTGTAATTTGACCGTTGGATCAAGTCCGAACATTCGACCGAAGTTGACACGAAGTCACACCTTTTCATTTTCCCAATTTTAAACTTAACCAATTTCCAGTTAATTTTTGAACCAATTTCAACATTAACTCCCTAGTTCATCGAAAAATTAAAAAAATTTCAAAGTCGCCATAGAAAGAATCCCTAAGATATAACTTTCAATAAATCCTTTTCTTTAAATTCCATCAAAATTTTGTGTGAATAGACTAAATTTACTTGTAGGCTACAGTTAAAAATTCTATTACGTATTAAGCCAATATTGTGAGAAACTTAATCAAACGTTTGATCATTAATTTGATTATAGAAGAAAGGGTTCGATTTAATTTAGGAAGATTTCAAATTGTCGTCAAATTTATCAAATCATTTGCACAAGTGCTAGAAATTTATGATGACACACTCATCTCAAGTTGAATATATCAGTTGTCACATATCTTTTCAGATGTTTTCTATTTCTCAATGAACTTTCCTTAATATATGTATCCGGGCTCATGTTACCATGTGATTCTAGTGACGTGATATATACTAATGTCGAAAGCATGTCATGTGTAAATTTTTGTTTCCCACATCATCAAGTACGTTAACTTTTAGAAATGGTTGAGAAATATTTTAAAGGTCAACCGCAGCTAAAAGCATTGCGAAAGTTTAGCGACAAGTGCTATTTGTAAAGGGAATTTCATCGCAATTTTGTCACAATAAACGTCAAACTTTGTTTAATTAATATTTTGTTTGTGCCAGCATAAAATCACAATTCTAATATCTTTTCTGTATTTTTTTTCTAACTTAAATAGTGTTGTCCGAAAAAATATTTGTTAGTAAATAGTTAATTAGCTATTCGAAGTTATCAAAATCTCTTCTTCTTTTTTTTTTTAATGTTTCTTTAGCATAATAAGAAAATAGTCACAATCTATCGAAGTGGCAATTTTGGTAGCGGTCTGCATAAAAATCATGTGCGTTTACTTTATTTATGAAGAAAAGCAAATGTAGCTGTCACCTTTGTTGCAAAAGTTGAAAATGGCAACTATTTATTCTCTATTTTAATCTTTTCAATCTCAACTTTCGAATCACGTCTCTCAGAAAACTTCAACTATCAATTATGAGTACAACTCCACCCTCAGTTTGATTTTGAAATCCTGTTTCGGCAAACATATGATATATCATCTCGGTTTGCTCATCTTCTTATACCAGATAAAGAGTAATGCCATAACACAACTAGTATTAAAACACTAATCTAGTTACACTGATATCATTAAAATTCTTCCCACCCCGCCCGGTTCAACCGGTGGAACAAGGAATCGGACCCAAAGCTAGGCAAATTGTATGTTAATAACTAAATCTAACAAAACCATTAAAAATCCGCTAAACCGGCCAATTAAACCATTAATCAGTGAACCCATAACGATTCTCCTATTTTTTCAGCTATTTTAATTTTAAAAATTGAACTTTATCATTGGACTTATGCACTAAAATAAAAGTCCAATAAATAAAAGGTAATTATATTCACATCACAATTTTTATGTCTTACATCACAATCTTGGAACATTTTAGCACTAATGTCCATAACAGTTTTTTCATATCATTTTTATTCTCAAACTTTCCATTATTTAACACAATTTGCATGTCCAAAAGTCCATTAAATTGAGTAAAATAACTTATTTTCCCATCTTTTTAATAAATAAATAAATAGTTCAAAAAAATAATTTTCCCTCATTTCAAAGCATGAAAACAGATTATTTTTATATAAATCATCATCAAGGACGAGATATACCAATCAATGGGAGGTTGAATTTAAGAACTTGAAGGAAAAAATTAAGAAGATAATTGCCATAATGAGTAATGATTGAAGAGTTTAAATGTGACGTAACATATAAAAATTATGGTGTCAATATAGACATAGTATTTTATTATTTGTATGTGTATTTAATTATTGCATCTAATTCGATCTCGATTAAATCTTTTGACTCTTAACCCTTAACCTTTTTGGGTCGAAGCTTAGGTCAATTTTGAAAGAATTAAGCGACACTAAATAACATTAAATGAGATGCACAATTAAATTAATCATATAATTTTACATTTAATTAAGTCGGTAACAGCATTATTCATAGACAAATTACAGAATAGTGAAATGATTCTGATTCCCACAAGATGTCATTTAATATACCAATCATCCGTGATTAAATAACATAATTAGGTTTAAGCATTCCTATAAATAAATATAAATACTACTGTACACCCTAATAAGTCATGTGATGATTGCTATTGGTATAATTAGAGTGGTCATCCTCTATAAGTATTTTTATTACATAGGGATGCATTTTCAAGAAAACCTTTGAAATATTCTTGAAAACCTGCTAATTGAGATGTTTCCTTCACAATCACAAGATGATCCGATCTTTAAGGACCCTTCAATATTCCAAGAAGATATAGTAAACCTAGAAGAATATCTGATCGCAGATCATCAAGATTCTTCAGTGCTGACCAGAAACCGTAGTCGTGCTAATCCTAAAGATACAAAAAAGCGGCAAATAAAACCATCTTCAGATGATGAAGAAAACAAGGAAGGGGTTAGTGCTGAAAACAAGGGCAAGAATATTCCGCATAGAGAATTTGAGAGGCAAAGAAGGAAACAAATGGCAAAGCTTTATGCTTCGCTTCGATCACTTCTTCCTCTTGAATATATCAAGGTGAACTAATTAACAAGATTTTAGTCTTTTCTTTTTATTCATTACAGTCGATTGCTACCAATCATCTCTACCAAACATTGTATATTCCAATTTGCTATAAATTTAGTTCATGTCCGTGGTGTTGTAGGGGAAGCGTGCTGTATGTGATCACATGAACGAAGCTTTGAATTACATAAAAGACATGCAGAAGAATATACAAGAACTGAGCTTGTGTAGAGACAAGCTAAAAAAATTGTATACTTCAGGCTCAAACAGTAATTTAATGCCTAATAGTGTGACAGTGAGTCCTTGCCAAGATGGTGTCGAGGTTTTGATAAGAACTAGCTCAATAAAGGGAGGGTTTCCTCTGTCAAGAGTTCTTGGGGAATTGATTAGGACAAATCTCAATGTGGTAAGCTGTGTTTCTACAAAAACAAATGATCAAAGGTTCCTCCACAGAATTCAGTTTGAGGTAAACATTTATATGATTTCACCTGTTCTATATATCTTTACAAATTTCCAATTTTTTTAAGAAAAATTAAATTAAAAATTGTTGTCTACTCTCTAACAGTTTAAGCTTGGTTTAATTCCATATTCGAGGAGGCAAATGTCACATGGCCACTTTTTATGATAAATTGTTCACATATTAGCCTTTGAAAAACAGAATTTGACCTATTTAAGAGGAGGCACATTGACGCCAATTTAAACTCATAAAATTGTTTTCTCTATAGTGTTTTTAGATGAGATGGTTCAATATCTAAATAATCCTTTTTTTGCAGGCCACAGCCACGGTACTAATGTGCACCGATCTATCAGCATTGCGTGAGAGACTGTTTAATGTGATTAATATTGAGAATTAATTTTTCAATTATCATCTGTTGCATCAATCATCAAAGGGATAAACTTGGTAGGGCATGTTCTGAGCTTGAAGTTACCTACAATAAGCATATCTACATCTTGCCTTCAACACTTGTTTTCTTTTAAGAAGTGTGTTACAAAAGGTAAAGAGCACTGGTTTTATCCCAGAATTCCATTCAAGATGCTCAATAGTTT
>NW_019259645.1:19336-20568 GCF_002742605.1 Olea europaea var. sylvestris
GACTTGACCCTCAATTTTTGAGATTTTTTGTTTGTTTTTTTTTATAAAGTCTTGTTTCAGGGGCACATCCTGCAATTTACCTCCCTCACGATACTCTAGGGACGGGGCGGTGGGGGCTCTCAAGGTTGGGATTCAACCTTTTTTTTAAGCTAATTAGAACTTAAATTTGCATCTCCACCTATCCAATTTGTGTATATTGCATGTGTCCAAACTAATTATATAAAATTTAACTTATATTTAACGAATTATGTTTATTTGACTAATTATTAGTATTGAATATTGATTATATATTTTTTCTTTCGATTACTTAAATTGATTGTTTATATTAAATACACAATTTTTTAAAACATAAATATGCATTTTCTTGTGATGAGTAAAATATTAATAAAATAACTATTCAAATCAAGTAGATAAAAATTGTTAGATTTTGAGTTGGCAATTCTGTAAACAAAAGGATCAAATTATAATTGTTTAAAAATTTGGGGTCAATTTGTCAGTGTTTAAAAATTAGGGGTTCATTTGTACATGCTTGAAAGTTTAGGGATTAAGTTGCAATTTTGCAAAAGTATGCTAGGGTTTGAGTTTTGAAGAAGAGCGGGAAGTGTCATTGAAGTTTCGCTAGCTACTCAGCAAGAGATTGCTCAAGCATAAAAAACAAAGAACTCGTCGCTAGCTTTTTGTCACTGCCTCGCTCGAGCAAAACAGCATCGCTCGCTTTTCGCTCGAGTGACAGTGTTACCAGGAGAATCCAATTTTATTTTTTTCTAGATTTTGACTTGACCCATATGACCCAAAAACATCTCATATAAATTATTGTGCACCGCTTTTCAGTCGTTTTTAGAGGATTGAACTTGGAGAAAATATTCTACACTTTGATCTATTCATTCAATCCCACATTCTTTTGGCGTACTTACATAAAAACATCAAATCCTCTTTCACCAAACACCATAACCAATCCTTCCAGACATTTGTTGAGATTTGAAGATCAGGGAAAGAGATCGAAGTTTCGATCATTGGAGAATGGGGAGTTCTTAGGAATCCACAAGAGATAGACGAAATCAAGAGCCAAAAATTGGTATAGCAGAACGCAATCCAGGCGGGCTTGGAGGCGGGAGTTAGTGCATAATCACACATTCCAGGAGGGCTTTGGAAAATTACAATCAGGAGGTCAGAAAAACAAGTGTCTGTTGAGTCTGACAAATTGTAAGTGGTACTTTCATTTATAGTGGATT
>NW_019259645.1:22358-25587 GCF_002742605.1 Olea europaea var. sylvestris
AGCAAAACTTATTTGAAGAATTTATACTAATTAATTAAATTAACTATTCTATTGAAAATTTTATAAGAGCTTTTGTAAAACTATGTGAGATGATTACTGGGACTTTGAATATTCCCTATTAATCCATTCTAATGCAATTTAATAGCATAACAGTATTGCACATTCTTATTAATCAATGTTTCTAAGTTAATTTATAGTATTCTCAATATCAATTAAATCTATAATTAAATCTATCATCTCATGTAATCTTCATATATCTCTATGAAATATGTGAATATGAAAGTTTGCATTAAAAATACTAGAATGTCTATAAAATTATACAAAATATAGTAGTATATCTTTATTCCTTACTGGACTTTACAATACCTATTATAACATGCTATCTATCATGTTATCTCTCTTGAGAATAATAAAATTCACAAATCAATCCAATTAGTGGGCAGTGAATCAAAAAAATAAATTATATAACAATTATCCAAGAACAAACACATATTAAGCGTCAAATTACTGAATTTATACTAAAACATCATAGCAGAAATCAAAACAAAACTCGAATTATAGATAATTCGAGAAGAAGAAGAAGAAGGATGATGTTCTCTTAATGAATTTTCAATTTTATCTTCTCTTCTTTGTCCAATGATCAATGTTGAGTCTTCAATTTACGGAAATCTTGTAATTGCCCTTTAATTCTCCCAAGAACTATCAACTTGCCTCTTTTTGGTGATGATAATATATGAATAATGGTGTATGAGAGTTGCCCCTAATGAATTTTGCTCTTTGGTATTTATAATGCTCGAAATATGGCCAAAAATCATGTCCAAAATTTAATTGGAGAAGATTTCTAAACAAATAAGGAATTTACAAACGGATCCCGTAAAAAACATGGCGCATACGCGTCCTCACATGCGCATCACTTTTGGCTATGGCTCCCTATTGAATGTGAGACAAGCCGAGTACAGGTGCCACCTTGTTGGTTGAGGACGGGCTTGAATTGCAACTGGTCGTGGTTTTAATTTGATATGGATAAGGGTTTGTTTGGGTGATTTGACTTTCACGTGTGCAAGTTTCTCAACATGTGGACAATTTTAACTGTTACGTCACATTTTCGTCCTTTACGTACACAGAACAACAGACAGAATCCATCATGTGACCAATTTAGTGCAACGGACCTAAATTCAGTGGCCATTAAAAAAGTTAGTGAAGTTGAATGGGTAAGTCTTGATGAGGTGTAGAATTCAGTAGCCATGAAA
Organism: Olea europaea var. sylvestris; assembly: GCF_002742605.1. NCBI lineage: Eukaryota > Viridiplantae > Streptophyta > Magnoliopsida > Lamiales > Oleaceae > Olea > Olea europaea. The sequence continues at coordinate 23,609 of NW_019259645.1, forward strand.
CATTTAACTCTTTTTATCAGGGATTGTTTGACAAAATTTTTGATAAATTAAATATTTATAATATCAAACAAGTAGCGAGTGCATGAACAATTTTTTGAGTCTTAAAGAATAGAAAAGAGAATCCTAATTTTTGGCCCACATTATTCTTCATTAAATTATAATTCATTTTATCTTTTTTTCGTATAAACCATATATTCTACAATAAAATAATATTACACGTAAACTCAAAAAATTTCTTTCTTTTTTAACCATACATTCTCCAAAAACTTGTGCTCCGTTTGATTGCAAAGATGAAATTTGGGTGGAAAGAAGATGAATTCCAGGGAATTGAATTGCCTAAAAATTATTTTTCTAGAAATTGTAAATTATTGTGTTTGATTTGTATAATTTTTCACGTGAAAAATGTTGAAATGAAAGTGATTTTTAGTGTTCGTTTGGCTTTGTTTTACATAAAAATTGTCAATTAAAGGGATTGAATTTATTGATATTGGGGATGAAATTTATTTTCATTGCCAAAAAAAAAATTCAAGAAAAACATCTATCTTTTGGTGTTCATTGGCTTTATTTTACATGAAAATTGTCAATTAAAGAAAAAAATTTACAATAATTCTTAAAATTTGTTTTCATTGCCAAAAAAATAAAAATAAAAAATCGCTACAGCAATCAGAAATTCAAATTCTCACCGTTTTGGTGAGAATTTCAATTCCTTGATTTCATGGAAAATGCTGATGTGGCAAGAAAGTAGAAATTTCAATTCTAAAGAATTTTGGACAATCAAACAACCAAAAATTGAAAAATGGAATTCATGAAAAAAGTGAAGCAATCAAACATTGCCTTGCTGCTTCACTCGTTATAATATGAAAAAATTGGAGAGGGTGGAGTCTTGCGCCTAATTCTTGGAGTCTTGACGCACACAAAAGAGAAGCCTATACGGTGCCGTTCCAGCTGCTTCTTACTCTCTCTCTTTCTCTCTCTCTCACACAGTGTGCTAGATTGCTAGAATGGAGAGAGTTCGATGCCAGAGAATCGGATGCAACGCCATGTTTACTGTGGATGATAATCCCGATGGTTCCTGTACTTATCACGATGCTGTAAGTACACCTCTCTCTCTTTCTCTTATTTCCGAGCCTTTTGAAAGTAGATTTAAGCATTTGCTTGCCTGTATTACTTTATATTCTGTATATGCATTCAATTGAAGAGTTAGGACTTGAGATTCAGCGAATTATGCACTCATGCCTGTAAATGTTGTTTGCAATTTTATTTTTTCTTTAAAGTAATGAAACAAGTTAGTCGATTGAAGAATGATTCAATTTGAAATTGTCCGTGGTTCCACGGTGGACAATCTATATTTGGATTTTCGTGACTGGTTTTTCGATCTTTATGTTTTATTTTTCCCTATTTTATTATTATTATTTTTTTAAATCATTATTTGTTTGTTTCTTCGAAAGTAAAAGCCTTATTTTTCACGATAAGCTCAGAAGAGATTCAGTACTTTTATTAGAATGCATTTTTCAGGATAAATTCAGAAGGCATCTTCTTCAGCTGGACTATCCCTTGTATTGAGTTGTTTCAGAATGCCTTTAGAAAATTAAAAGGTCAGCTGATGAACAAAGAATTGCAAAAAATAACTGAATTTGGAAAGATCACTACTGCCACTGCTGCGACCAGGATCATAATAATAATGTTAACATCCCATTAACCCCTCAAACTTGTGGACTCGCCACTTAACTACTTTTGATTATTCATATACACCCAACAGATAAAATTCTTGACTGGAAAAAATTAAGATGAAAATTTCCCCTCTGCATAATATTGTATCCTCCGTTTTAAATATAAAAGAAAAAACTGAGTGCAGAAACTTGAAACACAAAACTAACCCACATCTTGTCCTTAGAGTCAGCCTGGGAGTTCTTCTTCGGATTCTGACTGCGTGTGAAACTTCAATTGATCACATGAATCACTGCCAGTTACTAAAAATT
>NW_019259645.1:26673-27915 GCF_002742605.1 Olea europaea var. sylvestris
TTTAAACTCCATAAAATAAAGAATGGTTTGGCAGAATTTTTATCCTCAAGGAAGATGGTAAACCTTTTTACTTTTCAGTGAAAGTAATTTAATATGTTACATCTTGTATTTATCTGTTTATATATCAGTAAAAGCTTATTCTTCCTTTTAACTGAAGTTGTAAGACAGGAAAGCACACAACTGAGAAACCAGTGCTTGCTGCACGTCCTAAGCATTCAGCTCCAACTCCTGCAACCAATCCATTGTCCAAGCACTCCTGTTTGAGGTGTCAACAAGGATTTTTCTGTTCTGATCATGGTATACCTTTTCAATTCTAGTTTTAAGTTTTTGAGTTACTGAGGTTAAATTATTTTGGTTAAGAATTTGTTGCTACAATGACATTTGAGAAAGTGAGTACGATCCAGTTAAACAGATAATGTGAAATCCACGTGTGGTTTCAAGCTGCCATTACGTTTTAGTCCTATCGTGGTGAATATTCTTATTGGAGCCTTAACTTGAATCCTGATGTTGTTTATGGCCTTTTCTTCCTTTTCAGGTTCACAAACGAGTGAATTGAATCCAACAGCTTCTAATACTGCGATAGGAGCACCTTCTGAAAGTAATCCAGATTCCCTGGACACCCAACCACCCCCAGCAAAGAAGATAGTCGATATAAACCAGCCTCAAACTTGTAGAAATAAGGGATGTGGTAAAACTTTTAAAGAGAAGGATAATCATGACACTGCGTGCAGTTATCATCCTGGCCCGGCTATTTTCCACGACCGAGTTCGAGGGGTGAGAATATACACATCTTCTATTGTTTTTCTTTAATACAGTTTCTTCATTACTTTGTTTCTTCTCATCGGCCGAAGTTCATGCTTCTTTTTCCTCCCTTGTTAAAATTGCAGTGGAAATGCTGTGACGTTCATGTTAAAGAATTCGAGGAGTTCATGAACATACCACCGTGCACCAAGGGATGGCACAATGCCGATCCAGTATCTTAACACTTCTTTTTGTTTTGTTTTTTTGCCTCATCAAGTAGAATGATTTGATGTAATGGGATATTTTCCTGCACTTTGTGATTATTATCCTTCCTCAACGATTTAACTTCATCTGTGTTGAGGCTTGAGAATGTGAAACTCAAGGCTCTTGTTTCAATTTCTGACTTTTACTGAATCAGTCGATCTCATATACGTTGCTAGAGGTCTTTCTTGCTGTGTGCATCTTATATGTTGGGTAGGGAAAAACGTAGAGAAAAGTTTT
>NW_019259646.1:0-1057 GCF_002742605.1 Olea europaea var. sylvestris
TTACCTGTTCAACGACATCTTGTGTGAGTTCTCCAAGTAGTGCACGTATAGTTCGAGGACTCAACTCTGTCATTGATTCGTAATGATTGTCACTGCTCTGATTCTGTCCATCTGTTCGTAGAGAGCTATGCTGCTCCTCTTATCGCTCGATCACAGACTGGACTCCTCCCTGACTTGCTGCTTCCTTATCGGATCTCTGAGGCATATTGTTTCACCTTTTGTATCTTCAATACCAAATACCACGGTCCCACTGGGCGTGCCAAATTATTTCGCGCGGGTTAGTCGCTAACAATTAAAAAGGGATCAAACGATTGTGTAAGGGACAAACCTCTTGAGACAAAGTTCCAAAAAGAGGTGTTTTTTATTGGCGATGACTTTACAATTGGAAAATAAAACAGAATGCCTCCAAGGGGCCCAAGCATACGAGTTACTGAAAAGAAGTGTTTAAATCTAAACTAAGAAATTTAAAGTTACATATTCTCGTTTGAGAGTGTTTGATTCGGGGGGTTTTTGCTCTATGTCTTTTCTTCCTTTTATACTCCCTAGATGATCTCTTCGTGATCAACCGCTTAAAAACTGCTTGATCGCTCTATAACTGCCCACTTTCTTCATAGTGGCCAACTTGTCATGGAACTGCCTTCTCTAACTGCTGCCATTACTTTTTATCGTTCAACCGTCTTCAATTGAATTCCTTGAATCGTGGAACGTGATAGGGCTACTTAATAACTGCTTCATTAACCGCACCTTTGGGTAACCATAACATCTTATGTTTGCTAAGATCTTGGGCGACTCGAAGGTTTGGGCGAGAACAGGATCACAGTTCTGGGCGACTGCATGGCAATCCATTCGCTCAAATCTTGGGCGACTTGTAACCTTGGACGATGGTATTACCGCGTTCATGAGCTTCCCTATTTGGGCCTTTATCATGCATTGCCTGATTGGACCGTTCTTTGGGCTATCTGATTTGGGGATCCTCCAATTGGGCTTCATTCCTTGGGATATCCAATTTGGGCTGAACTTTTGTGTGTCAACAGAACGTTTGACAAGATTTTTGAGA
>NW_019259647.1:0-1057 GCF_002742605.1 Olea europaea var. sylvestris
CAAATTGCTAGTCTAATTCGATTGGAATCGAGCCAATGAAAAGTGGTTTTTGATTTCGTGATAACTTCGTGTTTGTTCGTTTTTTGCTAATTGCTAGTCTATTTTGATTGGAATCGAACCAGAGAAAAGCAGTTTTTTTATTTCATGATGACTTTGGGCTTCATCATTTTCGGCAAATTGCTAGTGTAACTCGATTGGAATCGAGCCAATGAAAAGTGGTTTTTGATTTCATAATTCGATTGGAAAACGAGCCAATGAAAAGTGGTTATTTATTTCTTGATAACTTCGGGTTTGATCATTTTCTGCGAATTGCGAGTCCAATTCTATTGGAATCGAGCCAATGAAAAGTGGCTTTCGATTTCATGATAACGTCGGGTTTGTTCGTCTTTGGTAAATTGCTAGTCCAATTCGATTGGAATCGAGCCAATGAAAAGTGGTTTTAATTTCATGATAACTTTGGATTTGATCATTTTCGGAAATAGATAGTCTAATTCGATTGGAAATGAGCCAATGAAAAGTGGTTTTTGATTTCACGATAACTTCGGGTTTGTTCGTTTTTTGCGTAATGCTAGTCTAATTCGATTGGAATCGAGCCAATGAAAAGTAGTTTTTGATTTCAGGATAACTTCGGGTTTGATCATTTTCGACGAATTGATAGTCTAATTCGATTGGATTCGAACAAATGAAAAGTGGCTTTCGATTTCATGATAACTTTACGCTTGATCGTTTTCGAAAAAATGCTAGTGTAATTCAATTGTAATCGAGCCATTGAAAAGTTGTTTTCGATTTCATGATAACTTCGGGTTTGATCGTTTTCGGCAAATTGCTAGTCTAATTCGATTGGAATCGAGCCAATGAAACGTGGTTTTTGATTTCATGATAACTTCGGGTTTGTTCTTTTCCTGCGTAATGCTAGTCTAATTCGATTGGAATCGAGCATATAAAAAGTGGTCTTTGATTTCATGATAAATTCAGGTTTGTTCATTTTCGACGAATTGCTAGTCCAATTCTATTGGAATCGAGCCAATGAAAAGTGGCTTTCGATTTCATGATAACT
>NW_019259648.1:0-1057 GCF_002742605.1 Olea europaea var. sylvestris
TTTTGCATACGGCGTTCGTTTTCGGCCCGTAAGTACTTTTCGAAAATATAGCGACCATTTTGGATTGAACTCACCACTTCATCGTGACGTATGAGGGATTTTACTTATTTTTCAAAAGAATGAGCACTTGTATATTTGGAATGCTTGGATTGTCGACGTTCGAAGAATTGAGTGTAACTTTTGCATACGGTGTCCAGTTTGGGCCCACAAGTACTTTTCTAAAATGTAGCGACTGTTTTGGATTGAACTCACCACTTCTTCATGACGTATGAGGGATTTTGTCCATTTTTTGAAAGAATGCGGACTTGAATATTTGGAACGCTTGGATTGTCGACCTTTGAAGAATTGAGCGTAACTTTTGCATACGATGTCTGTTTTGGGTCCATAAGTACTTTTTGGAAATGAAGCAACCGTTTTGGATTGAACTCACCGCTTCATCGTGACGTATGAGGAATTTTGCCCATTTTTTGAAAGAATGAGCACCTGCATATTTGGAACATTTGGATTGTCGGCGTTCGAAGAATTCAGCGTAACTTTTGCGTACGGCGTCCGTTTTGGGCCCATAAGTACTTTTGGGAAATGTAACGACCGTTTTGGATTGAACTCACCACTTCATCATGACATATGAGAGATTTCAGCTATTTTTCGAAAGAATGATCACTTGCATATTTGGAACGCTTGGATTATTGGCGTTCGAAGAATTGAGCGTAACTTTTGCATACGGTGTCCGTTTTCGGCCCGTAAGTACTTTTCGAAAATATAGCGACCATTTTGGATTGAACTCACCACTTCATCGTGACGTATGAGGGATTTTACCTATTTTTCGAAAGAATGAGCACTTGCATATTTGGAATGCTTGGATTGTCGACGTTCGAAGCATTGAGCGTAACTTTTGCATTCGGTGTCCAGTTTGGGCCCACAAGTACTTTTCTAAAATGTAGCGACTATTTTGGATTGAACTCACCACTTCTTCATGACGTATGAGGGATTTCGTCCATTTTTCGAAAGAATGAGCACTTGCATATTTGGAACGCTTGGATTGTCGACGTTCGAAGAA
>NW_019259649.1:0-1057 GCF_002742605.1 Olea europaea var. sylvestris
AACATTAAGTGCTAATTACCCTAATTTTGTAATATACACTCTAAATCAAAACTTTCATTTCCTATATGAGAAATAAAATTTTTATTTTTTTTATTTGAGTCTACAATTTCAATTGAATTAAAAATAATAATTTCTGTATTTTATTTCCTTGACATAATAGAAGGATTATAATTTAAATTAAGAGTTATGTTAATTTGAAGCTCGTATGTTTTCCCATTGAACATAGTTTTAGATGACTAGAGAAATTATATCTTCTTGATTAATATCAATATTCTTATCTTAGATTGAGAGCTTATAATATATTTGATCTTTATCTTATCTTATTTTATTTCATTTTCTTTCTCTAGGTCGAATCTTGTAGAAAATCAATTTTACTCGAAAGCATTATGAAGTTCAATAACCATTTAGAAATATTTTAAAGTTAAATGAGTACACCAAAATGGAAGTATAAGTTCAGTGACTAATGAAATATGATGAGTGGGTGATGGATGTAACGTGTTAAAGTTCAATGGTCAATTTGAAGCATTTTAAAGTCAAGTGGTCTATGAAACATATTGAATGAGTGATGTAGTGTAATGTATTAAAGTTTAGTGACTACTCATAAATAATTTAAAGTTTGGTGAGTAAAGCGTGACGAATATATAAGTTCGATTAGTAATGAAACATTTAATTCGAACTGCCATTGAAAATGGTTTAATCCAAGCCGAATGGTCTACCTTCTTTCTAGAAACACAAGGAACTACAGTTATTATATTTCACTTTGTTTTATGATAGAACGTAAAATCTTAATAAATATAGAAACTAAGAAGGTAAAAAATAATTTAAAATTTATTATTAATTTGAAGAAAATTAAGTTAAACGATCAAGATAGGGCATACCATAATGTCTAAGAATAATGCTATTTATATATAATGAAGTTATATAATGGTTTAAATATCAGTATGTCAAAAAAAGAGTGAAAATTTCTTTTATTTGGCTAACAAAATTCTAATTCAATTATATTCCATTACATGTGTATGTAAATCATTATGTACATATAGTAAAATCGAACTTCTAA
>NW_019259650.1:0-1057 GCF_002742605.1 Olea europaea var. sylvestris
AAAGTAATGAAATTTCTAGAAGAAAAAATTTGACTCCAAGTCGATTGAGTGTTCAAGGCATTACTTGTTTACTAATTCATTTAAATTTGGGCATTAGGTGGAATGTTAAATTATTGATTATTATAAAGACATTTTCTTTAATTAAATATTATTAAAGCTTTTATCATAATATATTCACCACGGACTATTTTATGTATGTTGTTTTCATGTCATTGTCTACTTAACGCTCCACCAATCAAATTTTCGATTGTAGAGTAAAATGCAGCCAATTTTCTCAACATTTGCCTCCTTTTACACTCATATCCCCAATCTTTTATTAATTAGAGCATTTCCAATTATAGTATGAAATATATATTTAGACCTTCAAAATGGCCAAAAACCTCTCCAATGGAGATATGCAAAGGAGATGCAGATTACATTTTTCGAAAGAAAATGTAACATCCTCAAAAGATAAAAAAGTAGTTTTAGATATTTCAATTGAAGCAAAACTTGGATTTGATTTAGCAGGATGTAAATCAGTATGCAAAAGTGATTTTGAACATATCATCTTACAACCAATTTTATACCACTACTAAAGATGCTTTAGTCGTTCACGGACGACATTCAATCTGAAATGGGCATCGATTTTTTCAAAATTCATTTTCAACCACACATTCTTTCATAAAATAATAGGGTTGAATTGCTTGTATCGTCCACGTTGGATCATACATGTACAATCCGCTAACATGAGGGGATCCCGCGCCAAAGCTGTGACCGTGCTGTACACGAGGTTGTATAGCAAGCACAGTCCAACATAATATTACACGTAAATCTAAAAAATTTCTTTGTTTTTTAACTACACATTCTCTTAAAAATCACTATTCCAAAATTTATTTTCCCCTCAAAGTCTAATTTTAATGGATCCCAAACAGTCACTTAGTATTGGCATTGCTTGTGCAGAGATTTGATGTTGGAGGGACTGAATGCATTAATCTTATAACCAAATTCAATGAACTAAACAAGTACGAGGGACTGAATGCCTTAAATCCTATAACTAAATTCAATGAACTCTAGAAAG
>NW_019259651.1:0-1057 GCF_002742605.1 Olea europaea var. sylvestris
AGTAAACACTCTGATTGGTACCTTTTTCTGCTCTGTAGGATTTGGATTACCTGGGCATGCTCTAGCAAGATGTCCCACCTTTCCACAAATATAAAATGTCCTGGTCTCTGTAGGACATGCTCCAATATGCTGCCCACCACATCTGGGGTAAGATGGTTTTGTTGTTAAGGATTTTCCTTGATCTATCCTTGGACATTTGCCCTGATCCCAATGTTGTTATCCTTGTCTCAGTTGAGACTTAGGCTTCTGACTCTGCCCTTGGAAAGCTCTTTTCTTGTCATTTCTAGGCCAACACTATCCTTGACCTTGCCTAAACTATCGTCGAGCCTCTTGAGCACGACTAATTCTTTGTTCGGCTTGTTCTGCAACTAATGTCCTCTCTGCAATTTGAGAATATGACACATCTTAGATTCCTACCATGCTTACGTCTCTCTATAGTTCTGGTCTTAGTCCCTTAAGAAATCTTTCTACCTTTATTGTATTAGTATTAATCATCTTGGTAGCAAACCTGGATAGTTGTTCAAACTTACGAATATACTCTCCCACTATCATCACTTATTGTCTTAGCTATATAAATTCATTCATCTTCATGGTTCGAACTAGGGCCGTAAAATATTTATTACGGAATAACTCTTTGAATCTCTCCCAAGTAATGACACTAACATCTTCAATGCTACTCATCGTATCTCACTGATGTCCAGCACTTCCCTGTAGCATAAAGGATGCGCAAATCACTTTTTCTACTTTTGAAACTCTTGAATACCTGAACATATTCTCCAAAGTTCTCAACCAATCCTTTGCTACTATTGGATCTAATGCATTTTCAAATATTGGAGGGTTTAGTTTTCTAAATCTTTCCCCAACTGTCTCAATATGTTCAGCCTTTTGTTGTGACTGTAAGAATTCAGCCCTTTGATGTTTTTCCCTTTCTCTTTGTTATATTATTTGTTGAGATTGTCGCTCAACTAATTCCATAAGTCTATCAATAACAACATCTCGACTGTCATCTTGAATAGACGCCTCTTGCCCAGGGAGTTCTAGCTATAATACTACTAGC
>NW_019259652.1:0-1057 GCF_002742605.1 Olea europaea var. sylvestris
CTTTCGGCTCTCATATGCTACCGGATGTCCTTCTTGCATGAGGACTCCACCAAGGGCAAAATTTGAAGCATCTGTATGAACTTCGAATAGTTTAGCCATATCCGGTAAGGCTAAAACCGGGTTCGTCCACATGGACTTCTTCAACCTTTCAAAAGCAGCTTGGCATTGGGATGACCAATCTCAATCCTTATCCTTCTTTGTCAATTCAGTAAGGGGCAGTGCAATTTCTGAGTAGCCTTTCACAAATCTTCGATAGTAATTGCATAACACAAGAAATGAACGTACATCATGTACGATTTTTGGTGGTTGCCAATCTTTGATGGCTGTAACCTCTTCGAATCCATGCGAATTTTGCCTTGTTCAATGATGTGACCCAAGAAACTGATAGATGTCTGAGCAAATGAGCATTTAGATGGCTTAGCATAAAGTTCATTCTCTCGTAGCCGATTAAAAACTTGCCTCACATGCTGGACATGTTCATCCAATGTCTCGCTGTAGATTACTATGTCGTCCAAGTACACCACGACAAAATCATCTAAGAACCCGTGAAGTACCTGATTCATCATAGTACAAAATGTTGCTGGAGCATTTGTCAAACCAAAAGGTATCACTTTAAATTCAAAGGCTCCATATCTGGTTACCACCGTAGTCTTTGCTTCGTCTCCCTCCTTAATCCGAACTTGCCAGTAGCCGGACCTAAGATCAATTTTTGTATAATACTTCGCCCGACTCAGTCGATCAAAGCAATCTGCAACCAGTGGGATAGGATAGCTATTCTTTACAGTAATCTTGTTCAGGGCTCGATAGTCACAGCACATTCTGAGAGAACCATCAGTCTTTTTCTGAAACAATACAGGAGCTCCGTATGGCGACTTCGCAGGCACAATGATTCCACTCTCCAACATTTCCCCCAACTGCTTCCTAAGCTCTTCAAGCTCAGGCTGAGACATTCGGTATGGTGCCCTAACGGGAGTTTTAGCGCCTGGAATAAGTTCGATCTCATGATCAATCGTCCTTCTTGGTGGTAATTTCTTTGGTAATTCTTCCGGCATGATGT
>NW_019259653.1:0-1057 GCF_002742605.1 Olea europaea var. sylvestris
TTTGGCCATTTTTAAAAGAATGAGCACCTGCATATTTGGAACGCTTGAATTGTCTGCGTACGTAGAATTTAGCGTAACTTTTGTACACGGTGTCCGTTTTCGGCCCATAAGTACATTTTTGTAATGTAGCGACCGTTTTGGATTGAAGTCACCACTTCGCCGTGATGTATGAGGGATTTCGCCCATTTTTCAAAATAATGAGCACTTGCATATTTGGAACGCTTCAATTGTCGGCGTACGAAGAATTTAGCGTAACTTTTGCACACGGTGTCTGTTTTCGGCCCATAAGTACTTTTTGGAAATGTAGCGACCGTTTTGGATTGAACTCAAAACCTCGTCGTGACGTATGAGGGATTTCGGCTATTTTTCTAAAGAATTACTACTTGCATATTTGGAGCACTTGGATTGTTGACGTTCGAAGAATTGAGCGTAACTTATGCACACGGTGTCCATTTTTGGCCCATTAGAACTTTTTGGAAATGTAGCGACCGTTTTGGATTGAACTCCCCACGTCGTCGTGATGTATGAGGGATTTCGGCCATTTTTCAAAAGAATGAACACTTGCATATTTGGAACGCTTGAATTGTCGGCGTACGAAGAATTTAGCGTAACTTTTGCATACGGTGTCCGTTTTCGGCCCATAAGTACTTTTTGGAAATGTAGCGACTGTTTTGGATTGAACTCACCACTTCGTCGTGACGTATGAGGGATTTCGGCCATTTTTCAAAAGAATGAGCACTTGCATATTTGGAATGCTTTATTTGTCGGCGTACGAAGAATTTTGCGTAACTTTTGCACAAGATGTCCGTTTTCGGCCCATAAGTACTTTTTGGAAATGTAACGACCATTTTGGATTGAACTCAAAACTTCGTCGTGACGTATGAGGGATTTCAGCTATTTTTCTAAAGAATTAGCACTTGCATATTTGGAGCGCTTGAATTGTCGGCGTACGAAGAATTTAGCATAACTTTTGAACACGGTGTCCGTTTTCGGCCCATAAGTACTTTTTGGAAATGTAGCGACCGTGTTGGATTGAACTCACCACTTCGTCGTGACG
>NW_019259654.1:0-1057 GCF_002742605.1 Olea europaea var. sylvestris
AAAAGAATAATGTTATTTGCATTCGTTTACTATCGCAATCGTCCTGCGTCGCATACATATGATGATCAGTGATTTGTTGCATAAGGTAATAAAAAACTACCACATTAATGTATCAAATTACTAATCGCTACATGTATGTTATATAGGGCGATTATGACAATGAGCGATTGTAAATAGCATTACTCAAAATAAAAGTAATCTAATTTCTCCTTCCTTTATTTGGAAGACGTTAGAATTTTGTGGAATGCTTGATGAAATCACCATTAGAATTTCTATTTGTAAATATGCAAACTTGCAACTTATTTCATTTTCGTCCCTACTTCATGGTTTTGGTCAGTTTTTGTCAAAATCTTCAATATTGATCTTGTAACTTCGAAAGCTTCCACGTTAGTGATGGAATCTCAATAATCTTTCAAAATTGGTCCTCCACAGGTTCTAAAAATGTGCAATTTGGTCCCAATTTTTTGATAAATTTTATTTCACTCGGATCTCTCCCTTAATACTTATTATTAATCCTCTAAAATCCTATTAGCCTTCATTTGCCCATATCAACTCCGGTCAGGCTAAAATGATGCATTTGTTTCTATTTTATTTTTGTAGTGGAATTGTTGTTTAAGATTCACTAAATAATATATCAGCATAAAATTTCCTTTTTTTTATGAGTTAATTCAATGAATAAAATGTCATAAAACAATTTCTAAATATTCAAAACTAAACATGCTTTTCAGTTTTTCTATTTTGGGCAACAATTTTCAGGATCACAATCCAAATCTGTTTTGATGGAAACTTGAGCCTATTGGACATAATGATTTAAGAGAAAATTTCGCCCACCATCTCCATGTTTTTCGATTTTGCAAGTTTAATTTTAATTGAATACTATTCTCTAAATACTGTTTTTTAAACTAATTCTATGATCCTCTTCGGGTACCCCCAATCTTTTCCTCTCCCAAACACTGGCCTCTACCTGCCATTAACTTTCACCTTCACCACAAAAGCTACTTTATTTCATGAACTTTTTGTAGGATAATTTATTGCTTTAAATCACCGGATCTTTCAT
>NW_019259655.1:0-1057 GCF_002742605.1 Olea europaea var. sylvestris
CACGCCGGGTGTAATTTCGTCATTTTTCGCGACTGTGTCGGAATTGGCTAAAATTTGACTGGTTGATTGGAAACAAAAATCGCTCCGGGGGCAATTTCGTCATTTTTCTCGACTGTGTCAGAATTGGATGAAATTTGCCCGTTTGATCGGAAATAAAAATCACGCCGGCGGCAATTTCGTCATTTTTCTCGACTGTGTCGGAATGGCTCAAATTTGACAGGTTGATCGGGAACAAAAACCGCGCCGGGTGTAATTTCGGTATTTTCGCGACTGTGTCGGAATTGGTTAAATTTGACTGGTTGATCGGAACAAAAAACCGCGCCGACGGCAATTTCGTCATTTTTCTCGACTGTGTCAGAATTGGCTGAAATTTTTCAGTTTGATCGTAAATAAAAATCGCGCCGGCGGCAATTTCATCATTTTTCTCGACTGTGTCGGAATGGGCTCAAATTTGACAGGTTGATCGGGAACAAAAACCGCGCCTGGTGTAATTTCGTCATTTTTCGCGACTGTGTCGGAATTGGCTTAAATTTGACTGGTTGATCGCAAAGAAAAACAGTGCCGGGGGAAATTTCGTCATTTTTCTCGACTGCGTCGGAATTGGCTGAAATTTGGCAGTTTGATGGGAAATAAAAATCTCGCCGGCGACATTTTCGTCATTTTTCTCGACTGTGTCGGAGTGGGCTCAAATTTGACAGGTTTATCTGGAACAAAAATCGCGCCGGGTGTAATTTCGTCATTTTTCTCGACTGTGTCGGAATGGGCTCAACTTTGGCAGTTTGATCTAAAATAAAAATCGCGCTGGGGGCAATTTCGTCATTTTTCTCGACTGTGTCGGAATGGGCTCAAATTTGACAGGTTGATCGGGAACAAAAATCGCGCCGGGTGTAATTTCGTCATTTTTCGTGACTGTGTCGGAATGGGCTCAAATTTGACAGTTTGATCGGAAACAAAAATCACGCCGGGGGCAATTCCGTCATTTTTCTCGACTGTGTCGGAATTTATTGAAATTTGGCAGTTTGATCGGAAATAAAAATCGCGCCGACGGCAATTTCAT
>NW_019259656.1:0-21991 GCF_002742605.1 Olea europaea var. sylvestris
TACTTATGGGCCCAAAACGGACACCGTATGCAAAAGTTACGCTCAATTCTTCGAACGCCGACAATCCAAGCATTCCAAATATGAAAGTGCTCATTCTTTATAAAAATGGCTGAAATCCCGCATACGTCATGACGAAGTTGTGAGTTCAATCAAAAACGGTCGCTACAATTCCGAAAAGTACTTATGGGACCAAAATGGACGCTGTATGCAAAAGTTACGTTCAATTCTTCGAACGCCGACAATCCAAGCGTTCCAAATATACAAGTGCACATTCTTTCGAAAAATGGGCAAAATCCCTCATACGTCATGATGAAGCTGTGAGTTCTATCCAAAACGGTCGCTACATTTTTGAAAATTACTTATGGGCCCAAAACGGACACCGTATGCAAAAGTTACGCTCAATTCTTTGAACGCCGACAATCCAAGCGTTCCAAATATCCAAGTGCTCATTCTTTTGAAAAATGGCTAAAATCCCGCATACGTCACGACGAAGTAGTGAGTTCAATCCAAAATGGTCGCTACATTTCCGAACAGAACTTATGGGCCCAAAACGGACGTCGTATGCAAAAGTTATGCTCAATTCTTCGAACGCCGACAATCCAAGCGTTCCAAATATCCAAGTGCTCATTCTTTTGAAAAATGGCTAAAATCCCGCATACGTCACGACGAAGTAGTGAGTTCAATCCAAAATGGTCGCTACATTTCCGAACAGAACTTATGGGCCCAAAACGGACGTCGTATGCAAAAGTTATGCTCAATTCTTCGAACGCCGACAATCCAAGCGTTCCAAATATCCAAGTGCTCATTCTTTTGAAAAATGGCTAAAATCCCGCATACGTCACGACGAAGTAGTGAGTTCAATCCAAAATGGTCGCTACATTTCCGAACAGAACTTATGGGCCCAAAACGGACGTCGTATGCAAAAGTTATGCTCAATTCTTCGAACGCCGACAATCCAAGCGTTCCAAATATCCAAGTGCTCATTCTTTTGAAAAATGGCTAAAATCCCGCATACGTCACGACGAAGTAGTGAGTTCAATCCAAAATGGTCGCTACATTTCCGAACAGAACTTATGGGCCCAAAACGGACGTCGTATGCAAAAGTTATGCTCAATTCTTCGAACGCCGACAATCCAAGCGTTCCAAATATCCAAGTGCTCATTCTTTTGAAAAATGGCTAAAATCCCGCATACGTCACGACGAAGTAGTGAGTTCAATCCAAAATGGTCGCTACATTTCCGAACAGAACTTATGGGCCCAAAACGGACGTCGTATGCAAAAGTTATGCTCAATTCTTCGAACGCCGACAATCCAAGCGTTCCAAATATCCAAGTGCTCATTCTTTTGAAAAATGGCTAAAATCCCGCATACGTCACGACGAAGTAGTGAGTTCAATCCAAAATGGTCGCTACATTTCCGAACAGAACTTATGGGCCCAAAACGGACGTCGTATGCAAAAGTTATGCTCAATTCTTCGAACGCCGACAATCCAAGCGTTCCAAATATCCAAGTGCTCATTCTTTTGAAAAATGGCTAAAATCCCGCATACGTCACGACGAAGTAGTGAGTTCAATCCAAAATGGTCGCTACATTTCCGAACAGAACTTATGGGCCCAAAACGGACGTCGTATGCAAAAGTTATGCTCAATTCTTCGAACGCCGACAATCCAAGCGTTCCAAATATCCAAGTGCTCATTCTTTTGAAAAATGGCTAAAATCCCGCATACGTCACGACGAAGTAGTGAGTTCAATCCAAAATGGTCGCTACATTTCCGAACAGAACTTATGGGCCCAAAACGGACGTCGTATGCAAAAGTTATGCTCAATTCTTCGAACGCCGACAATCCAAGCGTTCCAAATATCCAAGTGCTCATTCTTTTGAAAAATGGCTAAAATCCCGCATACGTCACGACGAAGTAGTGAGTTCAATCCAAAATGGTCGCTACATTTCCGAACAGAACTTATGGGCCCAAAACGGACGTCGTATGCAAAAGTTATGCTCAATTCTTCGAACGCCGACAATCCAAGCGTTCCAAATATCCAAGTGCTCATTCTTTTGAAAAATGGCTAAAATCCCGCATACGTCACGACGAAGTAGTGAGTTCAATCCAAAATGGTCGCTACATTTCCGAACAGAACTTATGGGCCCAAAACGGACGTCGTATGCAAAAGTTATGCTCAATTCTTCGAACGCCGACAATCCAAGCGTTCCAAATATCCAAGTGCTCATTCTTTTGAAAAATGGCTAAAATCCCGCATACGTCACGACGAAGTAGTGAGTTCAATCCAAAATGGTCGCTACATTTCCGAACAGAACTTATGGGCCCAAAACGGACGTCGTATGCAAAAGTTATGCTCAATTCTTCGAACGCCGACAATCCAAGCGTTCCAAATATACAAGTGCACATTCTTAAAAATACTTATGGGCCCAAAACGGACACCGTATGCAAAAGTTACGCTCAATTCTTTGAACGCCGACAATCCAAGCGTTCCAAATGTGCAAGTGCTCATTCTTTCGAAAAATGGCTGAAATCCAGCATACGTCACGACGAAGTTGTGAGTTCAATCCAAAATGGTCGCTACAATTTCGAAAAGTACTTATGGGACCAAAACGGACTCCGTATGCAAAAGTTACGTTCAATTCTTCGAACGTCGACAATCCAAGCGTTCCAAATATACAAGTGCACATTCTTTCGAAAAATGGGCAAAATCCCGCATACGTCACGACGAAGTAGTGAGTTCAATCCAAAATGGTCGCTACATTTCCGAAAAGTACTTATGGGCCCAAAACGGACGCCGTATACAAAAGTTACGTTCAATTCTTCGAACGTCGACAATCCAAGCGTTCTAAATATACCAGTGCACATTCTTTCGAAAAATGGGCAAAATCCCGCATACGTCACGACGAAGTAGTGAGTTCAATCCAAAATGGTCGCTACATTTCCGAAAAGTACTTATGGGCCCAAAACGGACGCCGTATACAAAAGTTACGTTCAATTCTTCGAACGTCGACAATCCAAGCGTTCTAAATATACCAGTGCACATTCTTTCGAAAAATGGGCAAAATCCCGCATACGTCACGACGAAGTAGTGAGTTCAATCCAAAATGGTCGCTACATTTCCGAAAAGTACTTATGGGCCCAAAACGGACGCCGTATACAAAAGTTACGTTCAATTCTTCGAACGTCGACAATCCAAGCGTTCCAAATATACAAGTGCACATTCTTTCGAAAAATGGGCAAAATCCCTCATACGTCACTATGAAGCGGTGAGTTCTATCCAAAACGGTCGCTACATTTCCAAAAATTACTTATGGGCTCAAAACGGACACCGTATACAAAAGTTACGCTCAATTCTTTGAACGCCGACAATCCAAGCGTTCCAAACATGCAAGTGCTCATTCTTTCAAAAAATGGCTGAAATCCCGCATACGTCACGACGAAGAAGTGAGTTCAATCCAAAATGGTCGCTACATTTCCTAAAAGTACTTATCGGCCCAAAACAGACGCCGTATGCAAAAGTTATGCTCAATTCATCGAACGCCGACAATCCAAGCGTTCCAAATATGCAAGTGCTCATTCTTTAGAAAAATGGATGAAATCCCGCATACGTCACGACGAAGTTGTGAGTTCAATCCAAAACGGTCGCTACATTTTCGAAAAGTACTTATGGGCCCAAAACGGACGCCGTATGCAAAAGTTACGCTCAATTCTTCGAACGCCGACAATCCAAGCGTTCCAAATATGCAAGTGCACATTCTTTCAAAAAATGGGTAAAATCCCACATACGTCACGATGAAGCGGTGAGTTCAATCCAAAACAGTCGCTACATTTTCGAAAAGTACTTATGGGCCCAAAACGGACGCCGTATGCAAAAGTTACGCTCAATTCTTCGAACGCCGACAATCCAAGCGTTCCAAATATGCAAGTGTACATTCTTTCAAAAAATGGGCAAAATCCCTCATACGTCATGATGAAGTGGTGAGTTCAATAGAAAACGGTTGCTACATTTCCGAAAATTACTTATGGGCCCAAAACGGACGCCGTATGCAAAAGTTATGCTCAATTCTTCGAACGTCGACAATCCAAGCTTTCCAAATATGCAAGTGCTCATTCTTTCGAAAAATGGCTGAAATCTCGCATACGTCACGATGAAGTTGTGAGTTCAATCCAAAACGGTCGCTACATTTCCGAAAAGTACTTATGGGCCCAAAACGGACGCAGTATGCAAAAGTTACGCTCAATTCTTCGAACGCCGACAATCCAAGCGTTCCAAATATGCAAGTGCACATTCTTTCAAAAAATGGGCAAAATCCCACATACGTCATGATGAAGTGGTGAGTTCAATCGAAAACGGTCGCTACATTTCCGAAAAGTAATTATGGGCCCAAAACGGACACCGTATGCAAAAGTTATGCTCAATTCTTCGAACGCCGACAATCCAAGCATTCCAAATATGCAAGTGCACATTCTTTCGAAAAATGGCTGAAATCCCACATACGTCATTACGAAGTTGTGAGTTCAATCCTAAACGGTCGCTACATTTCCGAAAATTACTTATGGGCCCAAAACGGACACCGTATGCAAAAGTTAAGCTCAATACTTTGAACGCCGACAATCCAAGCGTTCCAAATATGCAAGTGCTCATTCTTTAGAAAATGGCTTAAATCCCGCATACGTCACGACGAAGTTTTGAGTTCAATCCAAAACGGTCGCTACATTTTCGAAAAGTACTTATGGGCCCAAAACGGACAACGCATGCAAAAGTTAAGCTCAATTCTTTGAACGCCGACAATCCAAGCGTTCAAAATATGCAAGTGCTCATTCTGTCGAAAAATGGCTGAAATCCCGCATACGTCACGACGAAGTAGTGAGTTCAATCAAAAATGGTCGGTACATTTTCGAAAAGTACTTATAGGACCAAAACGGACGACGTATGCAAAAGTTATGCTCAATTCTTCGAACGCCGACAATCCAAGCGTTCCAAATATACAAGTGCTCATTCTTTAGAAAAATGGCTGAAATCCCTAATGCGTCACGATGAAGTTGTGAGTTCAATCCAAAACGGTCGCTACATTTCCGAAAATTTCTTATGGGCCCGAAACGGACACCGTATGCAAAAGTTAAGCTCAATTCTTCGAACGCCGACAATCCAAGCGTTCCAAATATGCAAGTGCACATTCTTTCGAAAAATGTGTAAAATCCCTCATACGTCATGATGAAGAGGTGAGTTCAATTGAAAACGGTCGCTGCATTTCCTAAAAGTACTTATGGGCCCAAAACGGACGCCGTATGCAAAAGTTATGCTCAATTCTTCGACGCCGACAATCCAAGCATTCCAAATATGCAAGTGCTCATTCTTTCGAAAAATGGCTGAAATCCCGCATACGTTACGACGACGTTGTGAGTTCAATCCAAAACGGTCGCTACATTTTTGAAAAGTACTTATGGGCCAAAACGGACGCCGTATGCAAAAGTTACGCTCAATTCTTCGAACGCCGACAATCCAAGCGTTCCAAATATGCAAGTGCACATTCTTTCGAAAAATGGGCAAAATCCCTCATACGTCATGATGAAGTGGTGAGTTCAATCGAAAACGGTTGCTACATTTCCGAAAAGTACTTATGGGCCCAAAACGGACGCCGTATGCAAAAGTTATGCTCAATTCTTTGAACGCCGACAATCCAGGCTTTCCAAATATGCAAGCGCTCATTCTTTCGAAAAATGGCTGTAATCCCGCATACGTCACGATGAAGTTGTGAGTTCAATCCAAAACGGTCGCTACATTTTCGAAAAGTACTTATGGGCCCAAAACGGACGCCGTGTACAAAAGTTATGCTCAATTCTTCGAACGCCTACAATCCAAGCATTCCAAATATGCAAGTGCTCATTCTTTCAAAAAATGGCTGAAATCCCGTATACGTCACGATGAAGTTGTGAGTTCAATCCAAAACGGTCGCTACATTTCCGAAAATTACTTATGGGCCCAAAACGGACACCGTATGCAAAAGTTAAGCTCAATTCTTTGAACGCCGACAATCCAAGCGTTCCAAATATGCAAGTGCTCATTCTGTCGAAAAATGGCTGAAATCATGCATACGTCACGACGAAGTTGTGAGTTCAATCCAAAACGGTCGCTACATTTTCGAAAAGTACTTATGGGCATATAACGGATGCCGTATGAAAAAGTTACGTTCAATTCTTCGAACGCCGACAATCCAAGCGTTCCAAATATGGAAGTGCACATTCTTTCGAAAAATGGAAAAAATCCCTCATACGTCACGATGAAGCGGTGAGTTCAATCCAAAACGGTCGCTACAATTTCGAAAAGTAGTTATGGGCCCAAAACGGACACCGTATACAAAAGTTACGCTCAATTCTTTGAACGCTGACAATCCAAGCGTTCCAAACATGCAAGTGCTCATTCTTTTGAAAAATGGCTGAAATCCCGCATACGCCACGACGAAGAAGTGAGTTCAATCCAAAACGGTCGCTACATTTTCGAAAATTACTTATGGGCCCAAAACGGACAACGTATGCAAAAGTTAAGCTCAATTCTTTGAACGCCGACAATCCAAGCGTTCCAAATATGCAAGTGCTCATTCTGTCGAAAAATGGATGAAATCACGCATACGTCACGACGAAGTTGTGAGTTCAATCCAAAACGGTCCCTCCATTTTCGAAAAGTACTTATGGGCATATAACGGACGCCGTATGAAAAAGTTACGCTCAATTCTTCGAACGCCGACAATCCAAGCGTTCCAAATATGGAAGTGCACATTCTTTCGAAAAATGGAAAAAATCCCTCATACGTCACGATGAAGCGGTGAGTTCAATCCAAAATGGTCGCTACAATTTCGAAAAGTACTTATGGGCCCAAAACGGACGGCGTATGCAAAAGTTACGCTCAATTCTTTGAACGCCGACAATCCAAGCGTTCCAAATATGCAAGTGCACATTCTTTCAAAAAATGGGCAAAAATCCCTCATACGTCATGATGAAGTGGTGAGTTCAATCGAAAACGGTCGCTACATTTTCGAAAAGTAATTATGGGCCCAAAACGGACGCCGTATGCAAAAGTTATGCTCAATTCTTCGAATGCCGACAATCCAAGCATTCCAAATATGCAAGTGCTCATTCTTTCGAAAAATGGCTGAAATCCCGCATACGTCATGACGAAGTTGTGAGTTCAATCCAAAACGGTCGCTACATTTCCGAAAATTACTTATGGGCCCAAAACGGACACCGTATGCAAAAGTTAAGCTCAATTCTTTGAACGCCGACAATCCAAGCGTTCCAAATATGCAAGTGCTCATTCTTTCGAAAAATGGCTTAAATCCCGCATACGTCACGACGAAGTTGTGAGTTCAATCCAAAACGGTCGCTACATTTTCGAAAAGTACTTATGGGCCCAAAACGGACACCGCATGCAAAAGTTAAGCTCAATTCTTTGAACGCCGACAATCCAAGCGTTCAAAATATGCAAGTGCTCATTCTGTCGAAAAATGACTGAAATCCCGCATACGTCACGACGAAGTAGTGAGTTCAATCAAAAATGGTCGCTACATTGCCGAAAAGTACTTATGGGACCAAAACGGACGCCGTATGCAAAAGTTATGCTCAATTCTTCGAACGCCGACAATCCAAGCTTTCCAAATATGCAAGTGCTCATTCTTTAGAAAAATGGCTGAAATCCCTAATGCGTCACGACGAAGTTGTGAGTTCAATCCAAAACGGTCGCTACATTTCCGAAAATTACTTAGGCCGGAAATGGACACCGTATGCAAAAGTTAAGCTCAATTCTTCGAACGCCGACAATCCAAGCGTTCCAAATATGCAAGCGCACATTCTTTTGAAAAATGGGTAAAATCCCTCATACGTCATGATGAAGAGGTGAGTTCAATTGAAAACGGTCGCTGCATTTCCTAAAAGTACTTATGGACCCAAAACGGACGCCGTATGCATAAGTTATGCTCAATTCTTCAACGCCGACAATCCAAGCATTCCAAATATGCAAGTGCTCATTCTTTCGAAAAATGGCTGAAATCCCGCATACGTTACGATGAAGTTGTGAGTTCACTCCAAAACGGTCGCCACATTTTCGAAAAGTACTTATGGGCCCAAAACGGACGCCGTATGCAAAAGTTACGCTCAATTCTTCGAACGCCGACAATCCAAGCGTTCCAAATATGCAAGTGCACATTCTTTCAAAAAATGGGCAAAATCCCTCATACGTCATGATGAAGTGGTGAGTTCAATCGAAAACGGTTGCTACATTTCCGAAAAGTACTTATGGGCCCAAAACGGACGCCGTATGCAAAAGTTATGCTCAATTCTTCGAATGCCGACAATCCAGGCTTTCCAAATATGCAAGCGCTCATTCTTTCGAAAAATGGCTGTAATCCCGCATACGTCACAATGAAGTTGTGAGTTCAATCCAAAACGGTCGCTACATTTCCGAAAAGTACTTATGGGCCCAAAACGGACGCAGTATGCAAAAGTTACGCTCAATTCTTCGAACGCCGACAATCCAGGCTTTCCAAATATGCAAGCGCTCATTCTTTCGAAAAATGGCTGTAATCCCGCATACGTCATGATGAAGTTGTGAGTTCAATCGAAAACGGTCGCTACATTTCCAAAAATTACTTATGGGCCCAAAACGGACGCCGTGTGCAAAAGTTACTCTCAATTCTTCGAACGCTGACTATCCTAGCGTTCCTAATATAAAAGTGCTCATTCTTTTGAAAAATGGGCAAAATCCCTCATACGTCATGACGAAGTGGTGAGTACAATCCAAAACGGTCGCTATATTTTCGAAAAGTACTTATGGCCCCAAAACGGATGCCGTATGCAAAAGTAAAGGAAAACGGTCGCTACATTTTCGAAAAGTACTTATGGCCCCAAAACGGATGCCGTATGCAAAAGTAAAGGAAAACGGTCGCTACATTTTCGAAAAGTACTTATGGCCCCAAAACGGATGCCGTATGCAAAAGTAAAGGAAAACGGTCGCTACATTTTCGAAAAGTACTTATGGCCCCAAAACGGATGCCGTATGCAAAAGTAAAGGAAAACGGTCGCTACATTTTCGAAAAGTACTTATGGCCCCAAAACGGATGCCGTATGCAAAAGTAAAGGAAAACGGTCGCTACATTTTCGAAAAGTACTTATGGCCCCAAAACGGATGCCGTATGCAAAAGTAAAGGAAAACGGTCGCTACATTTTCGAAAAGTACTTATGGCCCCAAAACGGATGCCGTATGCAAAAGTAAAGGAAAACGGTCGCTACATTTTCGAAAAGTACTTATGGCCCCAAAACGGATGCCGTATGCAAAAGTAAAGGAAAACGGTCGCTACATTTTCGAAAAGTACTTATGGCCCCAAAACGGATGCCGTATGCAAAAGTAAAGGAAAACGGTCGCTACATTTTCGAAAAGTACTTATGGCCCCAAAACGGATGCCGTGTGCAAAAGTTACGCTCAATTCTTCGTACGCCGACAATCCAAAGTTCAATCCAAAACGGTCGTTACATTTTCAAAAAGTACTTATGGGCCAAAAATGGACACCGTGTGCCAAAGATACGCTCAATTCTTCGTACGCCGACTATCCAAGCGTTACAAATATAAAAGTGATCATTCTTTCGAAAAATGGTCGATATCCCTCGAACGTCACGAAGAAGTTTTGAGTTCAATCCAAAACGGTCGCTACATTTCCAAAAAGTACTTATGGGCCCATTACGGACACCGTGTGCAAAAGTTACGCTCGATTCTTCGTACGCCGACTATCCAAGCGTTCCAAATATAAAAGTGCTCATTCTTTCGAAAAATGGTCGATATCCCTCGAACGTCACGAAGAAGTTTTGAGTTCAATCGAAAATGGTCGCTACATTTTCAAAAAGTACTTATGGCCCAAAACGCACGCCGTGTGCCAAAGTTACGCTCAATTCTTCGCAAGCCGACTATCCTAGCATTCCAAATATAAAAGTGCTCATTCTTTCTAAAAATGGCTGGAATCCCTCAAACGTCACGATGAAGTTGTGAGTTCAATCCAAAACGGTCGCTACATTTCCAAAAAGTACTTATGGGCCAAAAACGGACGCCGTATGCAAAAGTTACGCTCAATTCTGGGCAAAATCCCTCATACGTCACGATGAAGCGGTGAGTTCTATCCAAAACGGTCGCTACATTTCCGAAAAGGACTTATGGGCCAAAAACGGACGCCGTATGCAAAAGTTACGCTCAATTCTGGGCAAAATCCCTCATACGTCACGATGAAGCGGTGAGTTCTATCCAAAACGGTCGCTACATTTCCGAAAAGGACTTATGGGCCAAAAACGGACGCCGTATGCAAAAGTTACGCTCAATTCTGGGCAAAATCCCTCATACGTCACGATGAAGCGGTGAGTTCTATCCAAAACGGTCGCTACATTTCCGAAAAGGACTTATGGGCCAAAAACGGACGCCGTATGCAAAAGTTACGCTCAATTCTGGGCAAAATCCCTCATACGTCACGATGAAGCGGTGAGTTCTATCCAAAACGGTCGCTACATTTCCGAAAAGGACTTATGGGCCAAAAACGGACGCCGTATGCAAAAGTTACGCTCAATTCTGGGCAAAATCCCTCATACGTCACGATGAAGCGGTGAGTTCTATCCAAAACGGTCGCTACATTTCCGAAAAGGACTTATGGGCCAAAAACGGACGCCGTATGCAAAAGTTACGCTCAATTCTGGGCAAAATCCCTCATACGTCACGATGAAGCGGTGAGTTCTATCCAAAACGGTCGCTACATTTCCGAAAAGGACTTATGGGCCAAAAACGGACGCCGTATGCAAAAGTTACGCTCAATTCTGGGCAAAATCCCTCATACGTCACGATGAAGCGGTGAGTTCTATCCAAAACGGTCGCTACATTTCCGAAAAGGACTTATGGGCCAAAAACGGACGCCGTATGCAAAAGTTACGCTCAATTCTGGGCAAAATCCCTCATACGTCACGATGAAGCGGTGAGTTCTATCCAAAACGGTCGCTACATTTCCGAAAAGTACTTATGGGCCCAAAACGGACGCCGTATGCAAAAGTTATGCTCAATTCTTCGAACGCCGACAATCCAAGCATGCCAAATATGCAAGTGCTCATTCTTTCGAAAAATGGCTGAAATTCCGCATACGTCACGACGAAGTTGTGAGTTCAATCCAAAACGGTCGCTATATTTCCGAAAATTACTTATGGGCCCGAAACGGACACCGTATGCAAAAGTTAAGCTCAATACTTTGAACGCCGACAATCCAAGCGTTCCAAATATGCAAGTGCTCATTCTGTCGAAAAATGGCTGAAATCCCGCATACGTCACGACAAAGTTGTGAGTTCAATCCAAAACGGTCGCTACATTTTCGAAAAGTACTTATGGGCCCAAAACGGACGCCGTATGAAAAAGTTACGCTCAATTCTTCGAACGCCGACAATCCAAGCGTTCCAGATATGCAAGTGCGCATTCTTTCAAAAAATGGGCGAAATCCCTCTTACGTCATGATGAAGCGGTGAGTTCAATCCAAAATGGTCGCTACATTTCCGAAAAGTACTTATGGGCCAAAAACGGACGCCGTATGCAAAAGTTACGCTCAATTCTTAGAACGCCGACAATCCAAGCGTTCCAAATATGCAAGTGCACAATCTTTTGAAAAATGGGCAAAATCCCTCATACATCATGATGAAGTGGTGAGTTCAATCGAAAACGGTCGCTACATTTCCGAAAAGTACTTATGGGCCCAAAACGGACGCCGTATGCAAAAGTAATGCTCAATTCTTCGAACATCGACAATCCAAGCATTCCAAATATGCAAGTGCTCATTCTTTCGAAAAATGGCTGAAATCCCGCATACGTCACGATGAAGTTGTGAGTTCACTCCAAAACGGCCGCTACATTTCCGAAAATTACTTATGGGCCCAAAACGGACACTGTATGCAAAAGTTAAGCTCAATTCTTTGAACGCCGACAATCCAAGCGTTCCAAATATGCAAGTGCTCATTCTGTCGAAAAATGGCTGAAATCAAGCATACGTCACGACGAATTTGTGAGTTCAATCCAAAACGGTCGCTACATTTTCGAAAAGTACTTTTGGGCATATAACGGACGCCGTATGAAAAAGTTACGCTCAATTCTTCGAACGCCGACAATCCAAGCGTTCCAAATATGGAAGTGCACATTCTTTCGAAAAATGGAAAAAATCCCTCATACGTCACGATGAAGCGGTGAGTTCAATCCAAAACGGTCGCTACAATTTCGAAAAGTACTTACGGGCCCAAAACGGACGGCGTATGCAAAAGTTACGCTCAATTCTTTGAACGCCGACAATCCAAGCGTTCCAAATATGCACGTGCACATTCTTTCGAAAAATGGGCAAAATCCCTCATACATCTCGATGAAGCGGTGAGTTCAATCCAAAATGGTCGCTACATTTCCGAAAAGTACTTATGGGCCCAAAACGGACGCCGTATGCAAACGTTACGCTAAATTCTTCGAACGCCGACAATCCAAGTGTTCCAAATATGCAAGTGCACATTCTTTCGAAAAATGGGCAAAATCCCTCATACGTCATGATGAAGTGGTGAGTTCAATCGAAAACGGTTGCTACATTTCCGAAAAGTACTTATGGGACCAAAACGGAAGCCGTATGCAAAAGTTATGCTCAATTCTTCGAACGCCAACAATCCATGCTTTCCAAATATGCAAGTGCTCATTCTTTCGAAAAATGGCTGAAATCCCGCATACGTCACGATGAAGTTGTGAGTTCAATCCAAAACGGTCGCTACATTTCCGAAAAGTACTTATGGGCCCAAAACGGACGCCGTATGCAAAAGTTACGCTCAATTCTTCGAACGCCGACAATCCAAGCGTTCCAAATATGCAAGTGCACATTCTTTCAAAAAATGGGTAAAATCCCTCATACGTCATGATGAAGTGGTGAGTTCAATCCAAAACGGTCGCTAAATTTCCGAAAAGAACTTATGGGCCCAAAACGGACGCCGTATGCAAAAGTTATGCTCAATTCTTCGAACCCCGACAATCTATGCATTCCAAATATGCAAGTGCTCATTCTTTTAAAAATTGGTTGAAATCCTGCATACGTCACGACGAAGTTGTGAGTTCAATCCAAAATGGTCGCTACATTTCCGAAAATTACTCATGGACCCGAAACGGACACCGTATGCAAAAGTTAAGCTCAATACTTTGAACGCCGACAATCCAAGCGTTCCAAATATGCAAGTGCTCATTCTGTCGAAAAATGGCTGAAATCCCGCATACATCACGACGAAGTTGTGAGTTCAAACAAAACGGTCGCTACATTTTCGAAAAGTACTTATGGGCCCAAAACGGACGCCGTATGCAAAAGTTACGCACAATTCTTCGAACGCCGACAATCCAAGCGTTCCAAATATGCAAGTGCACATTCTTTCAAAAAATGGGCAAAATCCTTCATACGTCACGATGAAGCGGTGAGTTCAATCCAAAATGGTCGCTACATTTCCGAAAAGTACTTATGGGCCCAAAACGGACGCCGTATGCAAAAGTTACGCTCAATTCTTAGAACGCCGACAATCCAAGCGTTCCAAATATACAAGCGCACATTCTTTTGAAAAATGGGCAAAATCCCTCATACGTCATGA
This sequence comes from Olea europaea var. sylvestris, assembly GCF_002742605.1. Lineage (NCBI taxonomy): Eukaryota > Viridiplantae > Streptophyta > Magnoliopsida > Lamiales > Oleaceae > Olea > Olea europaea. Next base: position 13,662 of record NW_019259656.1, read on the forward strand.
TGAAGTGGTGAGTTCAATCGAAAACGGTAGCTACATTTCCGAAAAGTACTTATGGGCCCAAAACGGACGCCGTATGCAAAAGTAATGCTCAATTCTTCGAACGCCGACAATCCAAGCATTCCAAATATGCAAGTGCTCATTCTTTTGAAAAATGGATGAAATCCCGTATACGTCACGACAAAGTTGTGAGTTCAATCCAAAACGGTCGCTACATTTCCGAAAATTACTTATGGGCCCAAAACGGACACCGTATGCAAAAGTTAAGCTCAATTCTTTGAACGCCGACAATCCAAGCGTTCCAAATATGCAAGTGCTCATTCTGTCGAAAAATGGCTGAAATCACGCATACGTCACGACGAAGTTGTGAGTTCAATCCAAAATGGTCCCTCCATTTTCGAAAAGTACTTATGGGCATATAACGGACGCCGTATGAAAAAGTTACGCTCAATTCTTCGAACGCCGACAATCCAAGCGTTCCAAATATGCAATTGCACATTCTTTCGAAAAATGGGAAAAATCCCTCATACGTCACGATGAAGCGGTGAGTTCAATCCAAAACGGTCGCTACATTTCCGAAAAGTACTTATGTGCCCAAAACGGACGGCATATGCAAAAGTTACGCTCAATTCTTTGAACGCCGACAATCCAAGCGTTCCAAATATGCACGTGCACATTCTTTCAAAAAACGGACAAAATCCCTCATACGTCACGATGAATTGGTGAGTTCAATCGAAAACGGTCGCTATATTTCCGAAAAGTACTTATGGGTCCAAAACGGACGCCGTATGCAAAAGTTACGCTCAATTCTTCGAACGCCGACAATCCAAGCGTTCCAAATATGCAAGTGCACATTCTTTCGAAAAATGGGCAAAATCCCTCGTACGTCACGATGAAGCGGTGAGTTCAATCCAAAACGGTCGCTACATTTTCAAAAAGTACTTATGGGCCCAAAACGGACGCCGTATGAAAAAGTTACGCTCAATTCATCGAACGCCGACAATCCAAGCATTCCAAATATGCAAGTGCACATTCTTTCGAAAAATGGGCAAAATCCCTCATACGTCACGATGAATCGGTGAGTTCAATCCAAAATGGTCGCTAAATTTCCGAAAAGTACTTACGGGACCAAAACGGACGCCGTATGCAAAAGTTATGCTCAATTCTTCGAACGCCGACAGTCCAAGCATTCCAAATATGCAAGTGCTCATTCTTTTGAAAAATGGCTGAAATCCCGCATACGTCACGACGAAGTTGTGAGTTCAATCCAAAACGGTCGCTACATTTTCGAAAATTACTTATGGGCCCGAAACGGACACCGTATGCAAAAGTTAAGCTCAATACTTTGAACGTCGACAATCCAAGCGTTCCAAATATGCAAGTGCTCATTCTGTCGAAAAATGGCTGAAATCCCGCATACGTCACGACGAAGTTGTGAGTTCAATCCAAAACGGTCGCTACATTTTCGAAAAGTACTTATGGGCCCAAAACGGACGCCGTATGCAAAAGTAATGCTCAATTCTTCGAACGTCTACAATCCAAGCATTCCAAATACGCAAGTGCTCATTCTTTCGAAAAATGGCTGAAATCCCGCATACGTCACGACGAAGTTGTGAGTTCAATCCAAAACGGTCGCTACATTTTCGAAAAGTACTTATGGGCCCAAAACGGACGCCGTATGCAAAAGTTATGCTCAATTCTTCGAACGTCGACAATCCAAGCGTTCCAAATATGCAAGTGCACATTCTTTTGAAAAATGGGCAAAATCCCTCATACGTCATGATGAAGTGGTGAGTTCAATCGAAAACGGTCGCTACATTTCCGAAAATTACTTATGGGCCCAAAACGGACGCCGTATGCAAAAGTAATGCTCAATTCTTCGAACGTCTACAATCCAAGCATTCCAAATATGAAAGTGCTCATTCTTTCGAAAAATGGCTGAAATCCCGCATAAGTCACGACGAAGTTGTGAGTTTAATCCAAGAGGGTCGCTACATTTCCGAAAAGTACTTATGGGCCCAAAACGGACGCCGTATGCAAAAGTTATGCTCAACTCTTCGAACGCCGACAATCCAAGCGTTCCAAATTTGCAAGTGCTCATTCTTTAGAAAAATGGCTGAAATCGCACATACGTCACGACGAAGTTGTGAGTTCAATCCAAAACGGTCGCTACATTTCCGAAAAGTACTTATGGGCCCAAAACGGACGCCGTATGCAAAAGTTACGCTCAATTCTTTGAATGCCGACAATCCAAGCGTTCCAAATATGCACGTGCACATTCTTTCAAAAAATGGTCAAAATCCCTCATACGTCACGATGAAGTGGTGAGTTCAATCGAAAACGGTCGCTATATTTCCGAAAAGTACTTATGGGTCCAAAACGGACGCCGTATGCAAAAGTTACGCTCCATTCTTCGAACGCCGACAATCCAAGCGTTCCAAATATGCACGTGCACATTCTTTCAAAAAATGGGCAAAATCCCTCATACGTCATGATGAAGTGGTGAGTTCAATCGAAAACGGTCGCTATATTTCCGAAAAGTACTTATGGGTCCAAAACGGACGCCGTATGCAAAAGTTACGCTCCATTCTTCGAACGCCGACAATCCAAGCGTTCCAAATATGCACGTGCACATTCTTTCAAAAAATGGGCAAAATCCCTCATACGTCATGATGAAGTGGTGAGTTCAATCGAAAACGGTCGCTATATTTCCGAAAAGTACTTATGGGTCCAAAACGGACGCCGTATGCAAAAGTTACGCTCCATTCTTCGAACGCCGACAATCCAAGCGTTCCAAATATGCAAGTGCACATTCTTTTGAAAAATGGGCAAAATCCCTCATACGTCATGATGAAGTGGTGAGTTCAATCGAAAACGGTCGCCACATTTCCGAAAATTACTTATGGGCCCAAAACGGACGCCGTATGCAAAAGTAATGCTCAATTCTTCGAACGTCGACAATCCAAGCATTCCAAATATGCAAGTGCTCATTCATTCGAAAAATGGCTGAAATCCCACGTACGTCACGACGAAGTTGTGAGTTTAATCCAAGAGGGTCGCTACATTTCCGAAAAGTACTTATGGGCCCAAAACGGACGCCGTATGCAAAAGTTATGCTCAATTCTTCGAACGCCGACAATCCAAGCGTTCCAAATTTGCAAGTGCTCATTCTTTAGAAAAATGGCTGAAATCGCGCATGCGTTATGACGAAGTTGTGAGTTCAATCCAAAACGGTCGCTACATTTCCGAAAAGTACTTATGGGCCCAAAACGGACGCCGAATGCAAAAGTTACGCTCATTTCTTCGAACGCCGACAATCCAAGCGTTCCAAATATGCAAGTGCACATTCTTTCGAAAAATGGGTAAAATCCCTCAAACGTCATGATGAAGTGGTGAGTTCAATCGAAAACGGTCACTACATTTCCGAAAAGTACTTATGGGCCCAAAACGGACGTCGTATGCAAAAGTTATGCTCAACTCTTCGAACGCCAACAATCCAAGCATTCCAAATATGCAAGTGCTCATTCTATCGAAAAATGGCTGAAATCCCACATACGTCACGACGAAGTAGTGAGTTCAATCCAAAATGGTCGCTACATTTCCGAAAAGTACTAACGGGCCCAAAACGGACGTCGTATGCAAAAGTTATGCTCAACTCTTCGAACGCCAACAATCCAAGCGTTCCAAATATGCAAGTGCACATTCTTTCGAAAAATGGGCAAAATCCCTCATACGTCACGATGAAGCGGTGAGTTCAATCGAAAACGGTCGCTACATTTCCGAAAAGTACTAACGGGCCCAAAACGGACGTCGTATGCAAAAGTTATGCTCAACTCTTCGAACGCCAACAATCCAAGCGTTCCAAATATGCAAGTGCTCATTCTTTCAAAAAATGGCTGAAATCCCGCATACGTCACGACGAAGTGGTGAGTTCAATCCAAAAGGGTCGCTACATTTCCAAAAAGTACTTGTGGGCCTAAAATAGACGCCGTATGCAAAAGTTATGCTCAATTCTTCGAACGCCGACAATCCAAGCGTTCCAAATATGAAAGTGCTCATTCTTATGAAAAATGGCTGAAATCCCGCATACGTCACGATGAAGTTGTGAGTTCAATCCAAAACGGTCGCTACATTTCCGAAAAGTACTTATGGGCCCAAAACGGACGCCGTATGCAAAAGTTACGCTCATTTCTTCGAACGACGACAATCCAAGCGTTCCAAATATGCAAGTGCACATTCTTTCGAAAAATGGGCAAAATCCCTCATACGTCATGATGAAGTGGTGAGTTCAATCGAAAAATGTCGCTACATTTCCGAAAAGTACTTATGGGCCCAAAATGGACGCCGTATGCAAAAGTAATGCTCAATTCTTCGAACGTCGACAATCCAAGCATTCCAAATATGCAAGTGCTCATTCTTTCGAAAAATGGCTGAAATCCCGCATACGTCACGACGAAGTTGTGAGTTTAATCCAAAAGGGTCGCTACATTTCTGAAAAGTACTTATGGGCCCAAAACGGACGCCGTATGCAAAAGTTAAGCTCAATTCTTCGAACGTCGACAATCTAAGCATTCCAAATATGCAAGTGCTCATTCTTTAGAAAAATGGCTGAAATCCCGCATACGTCACGACGAAGTGGTGAATTCAATCCAAAACGGTCACTGCATTTCCGAAAAGTACTTATGGGCCCAAAACGGACGCCGTATGCAAAAGTTACGTTCATTTCTTCGAACGCCGACAATCCAAGCGTTCCAAATATGCAAGTGCACATTCTTTCGAAAAATGGGCAAAATCCTGCATACGTCATGATGAAGTGGTGAGTTCAATCGAAAACGGTCGCTACATTTCCGAAAAGTACTTATGGGCCCAAAACGGACGCCGTATGTAAAAGTAATGCTCAATTCTTCGAACATCGACAATCCAAGAATTCCAAATATGCAAGTTCTCATTCTTTCGAAAAATGGCTGAAATCCCGCATACGTCACGACGAAGTTGTGAGTTTAATCCAAAAGGGTCGCTACATTTCCGAAAAGTACTTATGGGCCCAAAACGGACGCCGTATGCAAAAGTAATGCTCAATTCCTCGAACGTCGACAATCCAAGCATTCCAAATATGCAAGTGCTCATTCTTTAGAAAAATGGCTGAAATCCGGCATACGTCACGACGAAGTGGTGAGTTCAATCCAAAACGGTCGCTACATTTCCGAAAAGTACTTATGGGCCCAAAACGGACGCCGTATGCAAAAGTAATGCTCAATTCCTCGAACGTCGACAATCCAAGCATTCCAAATATGCAAGTGCTCATTCTTTCGAAAAATGGCTAAAATCCCGCATACGTCACGACGAAGTAGTGAGTTCAATCCAACACGGTCGCTACATTTCCGAAAAGTACTTATGGGCCCAAAATGGACGCCGTATGCTAAAGTTATGCTCAATTCTTCGAACGCCGACAATCCAAGCGTTCCAAATATGCAAGTGCTCATTCTTTCGAAAAATGGCTAAAATCCCGCATACGTCACGACGAAGTAGTGAGTTCAATCCAACACGGTCGCTACATTTCCGAAAAGTACTTATGGGCCCAAAACGGACGCCGTATGCAAAAGTTATGCTCAATTCTTCGAACGCCGACAATCCAAGCGTTCCAAATATGCAAGTGCTCATTCTTTAGAAAAATGGCTAAGATCGCGCATACGTCACGACGAAGTTGTGTGTTCAATCCAAAACGGTCGCTACATTTCCGAAAAGTACTTATGGGCCCAAAACGGACGCCGTATGCAAAAGTTACGCTCAATTCTTCCTATCCAAAACGGTCGCTACATTTCCGAAAAGTACTTATGGGCCCAAAACGGACGCCGTATGCAAAAGTTACGCTCAATTCTTCGAACGCCGACAATCCAAGCGTTCCAAATATGCAAGTGCTCATTCTTTAGAAAAATGGCTAAGATCGCGCATACGTCACGACGAAGTTGTGTGTTCAATCCAAAACGGTCGCTACATTTCCGAAAAGTACTTATGGGCCCAAAACGGACGTCGTATGCAAAAGTTACGCTCATTTCTTCGAACGCCGACAATCCAAGCATTCCAAATATGCAAGTGCACATTATTTCGAAAAATGGGCAAAATCCCTCATACGTCGTGATGAAGTGGTGAGTTCAATCGAAAACGGTAGCTACATTTCCGAAAAGTACTTATGGGCCCAAAACGGACGCCGTATGCAAAAGTTACGCTCAATTCTTCGAACGCCGACAATCCAAGCGTTCCAAATATGCAAGTGCTCATTCTATCGAAAAATGGCTGAAATCCCGCATACGTCACGACGAAGTTGTGAGTTCAATCCAAAACGGTCGCTACATTTCCGAAAAGTACTTATGGGCCCAAAACGGACGCCGTATGCAAAAGTTATGCTCAATTCTTCGAACGCCAACAATCCAAGCGTTCCAAATATGCAAGTGCTCATTCTATCGAAAAATGGTTGAAATCCCACATACGTCACGACGAAGTAGTGAGTTCAATCCAAAATGGTCGCTACATTTCCGAAAAGTACTTATGGGCCCAAAACGGCCGCCGTATGCAAAAGTTACGCTCAATTCTTCGAACGCCGACAATCCAAGCGTTCCAAATATGCAAGTGCACATTCTTTCGAAAAATGGCTAAAATCCCGCATACGTCACGACGAAGTTGTGAGTTTAATCCAAAAGGGTCGCTACATTTCCGAAAAGTACTTATGGGCCCAAAACGGCCGCCGTATGCAAAAGTTACGCTCAATTCTTCGAACGCCGACAATCCAAGCGTTCCAAATATGCAAGTGCTCATTCTTTTGAAAAATGGCTAAAATCGCGCATACGTCACGACGAAGTTGTGAGTTCAATCCAAAACGGTCGCTACATTTTCGGAAAGTACTTATGGGCCCAAAACGGACGCCGTATGCAAAAGTTACGCTCATTTCTTCGAACGCCGACAATCCAAGCGTTCCAAATATGCAAGTGCACAATCTTTTGAAAAATGGCTGAAATCCCGCATACGTCACGACGAAGTAGTGAGTTTAATCCAAAAGGGTCGCTACATTTCCGAAAAGTACTTATGGGCCCAAAACGGACGCCGTATGCAAAACTTATGCTCAATTCTTCGAACGCCAACAATCCATGCGTTCCAAATATGCAAGTGCTCATTCTATCGAAAAATGGCTGAAATCCCGCATACGTCACGACGAAGTAGTGAGTTCAATCCAAAATGGTCGCTACATTTCCGAAAAGTACTTATGGGCCCAAAACGGGCGCCGTATGCAAAAGTTACGCTCAATTCTTCGCACGCCGACTATCCAAGCGTTCCAAATATGCAAGTGCTCATTCTATCGAAAAATGGCTGAAATCCCGCATACGTCACGACGAAGTAGTGAGTTCAATCCAAAATGGTCGCTACATTTCCGAAAAGTACTTATGGGCCCAAAACGGGCGCCGTATGCAAAAGTTACGCTCAATTCTTCGAACGCCGACAATCCAAGCGTTCCAAATATGCAAGTGCTCATTCTTTTGAAAAATGGCTGAAATCGCGCATACGTCACGACGAAGTTGTGAGTTCAATCCAAAACGATCGCTACATTTCCGAAAAGTACTTATGGGCCCAAAACGGACGCCGTATGCAAAAGTTACGCTCATTTCTTCGAACGCCGACAATCCAAGCGTTCCAAGTATGCAAGTGCACAATCTTTTGAAAAATGGGCAAAATCCCGCATACGTCATGATGAAGTGGTGAGTTCAATCCAAAACGGTCGCTACATTTCCGAAAAGTACTTATGGGCCCAAAACGGACGCCCTATGCAAAAATTACGCTCAATTCTTCGAACGCCGACAATCCAAGCGTTCCAAATATGCAAGTGCACATTCTTTCGAAAAATGGCTGAAATCCCGCATACGTCACGATGAAGTTGTGAGTTTAATCCAAAAGGGTCGCTACATTTCCGAAAAGTACTTATGGGCCCAAAACGACCGCCGTATGCAAAAGTTAGGCTCAATTCTTCGAACGCCGACAATCCAAGCGTTCCAAATATGCAAGTGCTCATTCTTTAGAAAAATGGCTGAAATCACGCATACGTCACGACGAAGTGGTGAGTTCAATCCAAAATGGTCGCTACATTTCCGAAAAGTACTTATGGGCCCAAAACGGACGCCGTATGCAAAAGTTACGCTCATTTCTTCGAACGCCGACAATCCAAGCGTTCCAAATATGCAAGTGCACATTCTTTTGAAAAATGGGCAAAATCCCGCATACGGCATGATGAAGTGGTGAGTTCAATCGAAAACGGTCGCTACATTTCCGAAAAGTACTTATGGGCC
>NW_019259656.1:22161-27908 GCF_002742605.1 Olea europaea var. sylvestris
AATCCCACATACGTCACGACGAAGTAGTGAGTTCAATCCAAAATGGTCGCTACATTTCCGAAAAGTACTTATGGGCCCAAAACGGACGCCGTATGCAAAAGTTATGCTCAATTCTTCGTACGTCGACAATCCAAGCATTCCAAATATGCAAGTGCTCATTCTTTCGAAAAATGGCTGAAATCCCTAATACGTCACGACGAAGGGGTGAGTTCAATCCAAAAGGGTCGCTACATTTCCGAAAAGTACTTGTGGGCCTAAAACAGATGCCGTATGCAAAAGTTATGCTCAATTCTTCGAACGCCGACAATCCAAGCGTTCCAAATATGTAAGTGCTCATTCTTTAGAAAAATGGCTGAAATCCCACATACGTCACGACGAAGTTGTGAGTTCAATCCAAAACGGTCGCTACATTTCCGAAAAGTACTTATGGGCCCAAATCGGACGCCGTATGCAAAAGTTACGCTCATTTTTTCGAACGCCGACAATCCAAGTGTTCCAAATATGCAAGTGCACATTCTTTCGAAAAATGGGCAAAATCCCACATACGTCATGATGAAGTGGTGAGTTCAATCGAAAACGGTCGCTACATTTTCGAAAAGTACTTATGGGCCCAAAACGAACGCTGTATGCAAAAGTTATGCTCAATTCTTCGAACGCCGACAATCCAAGCGTTCCAAATATGCAAGTGCTCATTCTTTAGAAAAATGGCTGAAATCGCACATACGTCACGACGAAGTTGTGAGTTCAATCCAAAACGGTCGCTACATTTCCGAAAAGTACTTATGGGCCCAAATCGGACGCCGTATGCAAAAGTTACGCTCATTTTTTCGAACGCCGACAATCCAAGCGTTCCAAATATGCAAGTGCACATTCTTTCGAAAAATGGGCAAAATCCCACATACGTCATGATGAAGTGGTGAGTTCAATCGAAAACGGTCGCTACATTTTCGAAAAGTACTTATGGGCTCAGAACGGACGCCGTATGCAAAAGTTATGCTCAATTCTTCGAACGCCGACAATCCAAGCGTTCCAAATATGCAAGTGCGCATTCTTTAGAAAAATGGCTGAAATCGCACATACGTCACGACGAAGTTGTGAGTTCAATCCAAAATGGTCGCTACATTTCCGAAAAGTGCTTATGGGCCCAAAACGGACGCCGTATGCAAAAGTTACGCTCAATTCTTCGAACGCCGACAATCCAAGCGTTCCAAATATGCAAGTGCACATTCTTTCGAAAAATGGGCAAAATCCCTCATACGTCATGATGAAGTGGTGAGTTCAATAAACAATGGTCGTTACATTTCCGAAAAGTACTTATGGGCCCAAAACGGACGCCGTATGCAAAAGTTATGCTCAATTCTTCGAACGTCGACAATCCAAGCATTCCAAATATGTAAGTGCTCATTCTTTCGAAAAATGGCTTAAATCCCGCATACGTAACGACGAAGTGGTGAGTTCAATCCAAAAGGGTCGCTACATTTCCGAAAAGTACTTATGGGCCTAAAACGAAATCCCGCATACGTCACGACGAAGTTGTGAGTTCAATCCAAAACGGTCGCTACATTTCCGAAAAGTACTGATGGGCCCAAAACGGACGCCGTATGCAAAAGTTACGCTCATTTCTTCGAACGTCGACAATCCAAGCGTTCCAAATATGCAAGTGCACATTCTTTTGAAAAATGGGCAAAATCCCGCATACGTCATAATTAAGTGGTGAGTTCAATCGAAAACGGTCGCTACATTTCCGAAAAGTACTTATGGGCCCAAAACGGACGCCGTATGCAAAAGTTATGCTCAATTCTTCGAACGCCGACAATCCAAGCGTTCCAAATATGCAAGGGCACATTCTTTCGAAAAATGGGCAAAATCCCTCATACGTCGTGATGAAGTGGTGAGTTCAATCGAAAACGGTCGCTACATTTCCGAAAAGTACTGATGGGCCCAAAACGGACGCCGTATGCAAAAGTTATGCTCAATTCTTCGAACGCCGACAATCCAAGCGTTCCAAATATGCAAGGGCACATTCTTTCGAAAAATGGGCAAAATCCCTCATACGTCGTGATGAAGTGGTGAGTTCAATCGAAAACGGTCGCTACATTTCCGAAAAGTACTGATGGGCCCAAAACGGACGCCGTATGCAAAAGTTATGCTCAATTCTTCGAACGCCGACAATCCAAGCGTTCCAAATATGCAAGGGCACATTCTTTCGAAAAATGGGCAAAATCCCTCATACGTCACGATGAAGCGGTGAGTTCAATCCAAAACGGTCGCTTCATTTCCGAAAAGTACTTATGGGCCCAAAACGGACTCCGTATGCAAAAGTTACTTTCCAATTCTTCGAACGTCGACAATCCAAGCGTTCCAAATATGCAATTGCACATTCTTTCGAAAAATGGGCAAAATCCCTCATACGTCACGATGAAGCGGTGAGTTCTATCCAAAACGGTCGCTACATTTCCAAAAATTACTTATGGGCCCAAAACGGACACCGTATGCAAAAGTTAAGCTCAATTCTTTGAACGCCGACAATCCAAGCGTTCCAAATATGCAAGTTCTCATTCTGTCGAAAAATGGCTGAAAACCCGCATACGTCACGACGAAGTAGTGAGTTCAATCCAAAATGGTCGCAACATTTTCGAAAGGTACTTATGGGCCCAAAACGGACGTCGTATGCAAAAGTTATCCTCAATTCTTCGAACGCCGACAATCCAAGCATTCCAAATATGCAACTGCTCACTCTTTAGAAAAATGGCTGAAATCCCGCATACGTCACGACGTAGTTGTGAGTTCAATCCAAAATGGTCGCCACATTTCCGAAAAGTATTTATGGGCCCGAAACGGACGCCGTATGCAAAAGTTACGCTCAATTCTTCGAACGCCGACAATCCAAGCGTTCCAAATATGCAAGTGCACATTCTTTCGAAAAATGGGCAGAATCCCTCATTCGTCATGATGAAGTGGTGAGTTCAATCAAAAATGGTCGCTACATTTCCGAAAAGTACTTATGGGCCCAAAACGGACGCCGTATGCAAAAGTTATGCTCAATTCTTCGAACGTCGACAATCCAAGCATTCCAAATATGCAAGTGCTCCTTCTTTCGAAAAATGGCTGAAATCCCGCATACGTAACGACGAAGTGGTGAGTTCAATCCAAAAGGGTCGCTACATTTCCGAAAAGTACTTATGGGCCTAAAACGGACGACGTATGCAAAAGTTATGCTCAATTCTTCGAACGCCGACAATCCAAGCGTTCTAAATATGCAAGTGCTCATTCTTTAGAAAAATGGCTGAAATCCCGCATACGTCACGACGAAGTTGTGAGTTCAATCCAAAACGGTCGCTACATTTCCGAAAAGTACTTATAGGCCCAAAACGGACGCCGTATGCAAAAGTTACGCTCAATTCTTCGAACGCCGACAATCCAAGTGTTCCAAATATGCAAGTGCACATTCTTTCGAAAAATGGGCAAAATCCCTCATACGTCACGATGAAGCGGTAAGTTCAATCCAAAACGGTCGCTTCATTTCCGAAAAGTACTTATGGGCCCAAAACGGACACCGTATGCAAAAGTTACACTCAATTCTTCGAACGCCGACAATCCAAGCGTTCCAAATATGCAAGTGCACATTCTTTCGAAAAATGGGCAAAATCCCTCATACGTCACGATGAAGCGGTGAGTTCTATCCAAAACGGTCGCTACATTTCCAAAAATTACTTATGGGCCCAAAACGGACACCGTATGCAAAAGTTAAGCTCAATTCTTTGAACGCCGACAATCCAAGCGTTCCAAATATGCAAGTTCTCATTCTGTCGAAAAATGGCTGAAAACCCGCATACGTCACGATGAAGTAGTGAGTTCAATCCAAAATGGTCGCAACATTTTCGAAAGGTACTTATGGGCCCATAACGGACGCCGTATGCAAAAGTTATCCTCAATTCTTCGAACGCCGACAATCCAAGCGTTCCAAATATGCAACTGCTCACTCTTTAGAAAAATGGCTGAAATCCCGCATACGTCACGACGTAGTTGTGAGTTCAATCCAAAACGGTCGCCACATTTCCGAAAAGTACTTATGGGCCCGAAACGGACGCCGTATGCGAAAGTTACGCTCAATTCCTCGAACGCCGACAATCCAAGCGTTCCAAATATACAAGTGCACATTCTTTCAAAAAATGGACAAAATCCCTCATACGTCACGATGAAGCGGTGAGTTCTATCCAAAACGTTCGCTACATTTCCGAAAATTACTTATGGGCCCAAAACGGACACCGTATGCAAAAGTTACGCTCAATTCTTTGAACGCCGACAATCCAAGCGTTCCAAATATGCAAGTTCTCATTCTGTCGAAAAATGGCTGAAATCCCACATACGTCACGACGAAGTAGTGAGTTCAATCCAAAATGGTCGCAACATTTCCGAAAGGTACTTATGGGCCCAAAACGGAGGCCGTATGCAAAAGTTACGCTCAATTCTTCGAACGCCGACAATCCAAGCGTTCCAAATATGCAAGTGCTCATTCTTTAGAAAAATGGCTGAAATCCTGCATACGTCACGACGTAGTTGTGAGTTCAATCCAAAACGGTCTCTACATTTCCGAAAAGTACTTATGGGCCCAAAACGGACGCCGTATGCAAAAGTTACGCTCATTTCTTCGAACGCCGACAATCCAAGCGTTCCAAATATGCAAGTGCACATTCTTTCGAAAAATGGGCAAAATCCCTCGTACGTCGTGATGAAGTGGTGAGTTCAATCGAAAACGGTCGCTACATTTTCGAAAAGTACTTATGGGCCCAAAACGGACGCCGTATGCAAAAGTTACGCTCATTTCTTCGAACGCCGACAATCCAAGCGTTCCAAATATGCAAGTGCTCATTCTATCGAAAAATGGCTGAAATCCCACATACGTCACGACGAAGTGGTGAGTTCAATCCAAAACGGTCGCTACATTTCCAAAAATTACTTATGGGCCCAAAACGGACACCGTATGCAAAAGTTAAGCTCAATTCTTTGAACGCTGACAATCCAAGCGTTCCAAATATGCAAGTTCTCATTCTGTCGAAAAATGGCTGAAAACCCGCATACGTCACGACGAAGTAGTGAGTTCAATCCAAAATGGTCGCAACATTTCCGAAAGGTACTTATGGGCCCAAAACGGACGCCGTATGCAAAAGTTACGCACATTTCTTCGAACGCCGACAATCCAAGCGTTCCAAATATGCAAGTGCACATTCTTTCGAAAAATGGGCAAAATCCTGCATACGTCATGATGAAGTGGTGAGTTCAATCGAAAACGGTCACTACATTTCCGAAAAGTACTTATGGGCACAAAACGGACGCCGTATGCAAAAGTAATGCTCAATTCTTCGAACGCCGACAATCCATGCATTCCAAATATGCAAGTACTCATTCTTTTGAAAAATGGCTGAAATCCCACATACGTCACGACGAAGTTGTGAGTTTAATCCAAAAGGGTCGCTACATTTCCGAAAAGTACTTATGGGCCCAAAACGGACGCCGTATGCAAAAGTAATGCTCAATTCTTCGAACGTCGACAATCCAAGCATTCCAAATATGCAAGTGCTCATTCTTTAGAAAAATGGCTGAAATCCCGCATACGTCACGACGAAGTAGAGAGTTCAATCCAAAATGGTCGCAACATTTCCAAAAGGTACTTATGGGCCCAAAACGGACGCCGTATGCAAAAGTTACGCTCATTTCTTCGAACGCCGACAATCCAAGCGTTCCAA
>NW_019259657.1:0-1057 GCF_002742605.1 Olea europaea var. sylvestris
TTTTTTTTTCTGATGAAGAGATTTAATTCCTTGAGAATTAAGCAACGATTGAACATCACAAATAAAACATGTAGAACTTATGCCATAAGATTGGAACAAATTAATCTTGGGAACGCTAATTTTCTTGATGGTCTCTATTTGAAGTATTTGTAATCCAAAGAAATGAAATATTTTCCAACCAAATAAAAGCAAGTCATCTTGATTACCCAACCAGATAAACACAAACACTGGCGTACATTAAAAAGTTGTTTCACTTTACATACAAATGATATGTTAATATATGATTATATCAGAATCTTCTTCCATCTAATAAGAAAAAACTTTTCGACTCTCTTTTTGACAACTTCATTTCCTTCGCATGTTGTTGCTAGATGGGAGTGAAGCTTGCGAGGCGTATTCCTTGGTTCAACACCACCAGCCCTCTTAACGCATACATCCAGTGGTTCTATTGTAGCACCAAAATTCGGCTGTTCAATGTTCATGAAGTAAAATCACATTGAAGAATTTAATTAAAAGATTTCACTGAACTATATGCCCACACACACAATCACGTGTGAGTGCACACAAACTATAATAGCATAGGAGAGAATTTGACCTCATAAAAGTACGCCACACAAACACGATATTTTGGAGTAAAGACCATTCATTAAAATCTGCAAATTCACAATATTCATGAAGATATCTTCCTACAGGGTATGATGTTGAAATATAGTTGCTAAAGTGATACCTTAAGCATGTCACCAATATTGCAAAACAGATGTGCCAGAATTAGTACTGCTAATATCCATTCGCCATTGCTATTTCTTACCTTCAATATCTCAGACGAATTGTGTTTGGACAAAATTTTACAAGTGTACGAGTTAGTTGTACAAGTAATAATTGTGATGAAAGAGTTATCGTCCCACATGAAATAATATTCAATTTTTGTATATTTGATATATTTAAATTCGTGATTATAACAAACGACGATTTGTTTGTATCTCAAAAGCATTAAAAAATGGTTTAAAACTCAAATATGGAAGCACGTATTGAATTTCTGACTACACAAATCAACTCA
>NW_019259658.1:0-401 GCF_002742605.1 Olea europaea var. sylvestris
GCCGGGGGCAATTTCGTCATTTTTCGCGACGGTGTCGGAATCGGCTAAAATTTGACTTATTGATGGGAAACAAAAATTGCGCCAGGGGCGATTTCGTCATTTTTCGCGACGGTATCCAATTGGGCTCAAATTTGACCGATTCAATGAAAAACAAATCGCGCTGGGGTCAATTTCGTCATTTTTCGCGATGGTGTCGGAATCGGCTAAAATTTGAATGATTGATGGGAAACAAAAATCGCGCCAGGGGCGGTTTCGTCATTTTTCGCGACGGTGTCGAAATGGGCTCAAATTTGACAGATTGATTGGAAAAAAATCACGCCGGGGGCAATTTCGTCATTTTTCGCGACGGTGTTGGAATCGTCTAAAATTTGACTTATTGATGGGAAACAAAAATTGCGCCG
>NW_019259658.1:731-1057 GCF_002742605.1 Olea europaea var. sylvestris
TGGGAAACAAAAATCGCGTCGGGGGCGATTTCGTCATTTTTCGCGACGGTTTCGAAATGGGCTCAAATTTGACCGATTGATGGGAAACAAAAATCGCGTCGGGGGAATTTCTTCATTTTTCCCAACGGAGTCGGAATCGGCTAAAATTTGACAAATTAATCGAAAATGAAAACCGCGCCGAGGGCAATTTCGTCGTTTTTCGCGACGGTGTCGGAATAGTCTAAAATTTGACTGATTGATCGAAAACAAAAATCGTGCCGGGGGCTATTTCGTCGTTTTTCACGACTGTGTTAGAATGGGCAAAAATTTGACAGATTGATCGAAAA
>NW_019259659.1:0-1057 GCF_002742605.1 Olea europaea var. sylvestris
TTCGTCCGCCGACTCTCCAACCATTCTAAATATGCAAGTGCTCATTCTTTCGAAAAATGGCCAAAATCCCTCGTACGACACAATGAAGTGGTGGATTCAATCCAAAACAGTCGCTACATTTCCAAAAAGTTCTTATGGGCCCAAAACGGACACCGTGAGCAAAAGTTACGCTTAATTCTTCGTCCGCTAACTCTCCAAGCGTTCTCAATATTCAAGCACTCATTCCTTCAAAAAATGGCCAAAATCACTCGCACGTCACGATGAAGTGGTGAGTTCAATCCAAAACGGTCGCTACATTTCCAAAAAGTTCTTATGGGCCCAAAACGGACACCGTGTGCAAAAGTTACGCTCAATTCTTCGTCCGTCGACTCTCCAACCATTCTAAATATGCAAGTGCTCATTCTTTCGAAAAATGGCCAAAATCCCTCGTATGTCACGATGAAGTGGTGAGTTCAATCCAAAATGGTCGTTACATTTCCTAAAAGTTCTTATGGGCCAAAAACGGACGCCGTGTGCAAAATTTACGCTCAATTCTTCGTCCGCCGACTCTCCAAGCGTTCTCAATATACAAGCCCTCATTCCTTTGAAAAATGGCTTAACTCCACCATACGTCACGGCGTAGTGGTGAGTTCAATCCAAAATGGTCGCTACATTTCCAAAAAGTTCTTATGGGCCCAAAACGGACACCGTGTGCAAAAGTTACGCTCAATTCTTCGTCCGCTGACTCTCCAACCGTTCTAAATATGCAAGTGCTCATTCTTTCGAAAAATGGCCAAAATACCTCGTACGTCATGTTGAAGTGGTGAGTTCAATCCAAAACGGTCGCTACATTTCCAAAAAGTTCTTATGGGCCCAAAACGGACACCGTGTGCAAAAGTTACGCTCAATTCTTTATCCAACGACTCTCCAAGCGTTCTCAATATACAAGCGCTCATTCCTTTGAAAAATTGTCAAAATCACTAGTACGTCACGACGAAGTGGTGAGTTCAATCCAAAACGGTCGCTACATTTCCAAAAAGTTCTTATGTGCCTAAAACGGACGCCGTGTGCAAAAGTT
>NW_019259660.1:0-1057 GCF_002742605.1 Olea europaea var. sylvestris
TTCTCTCTTTTATCTTTCCTAAATTTACTAAGGCCACCCTTGTAAGTTTTTTGTTTTTTATTTTTGTTTTTGTTTTTGTTTTTTTTTTGTTTTTCTTTTTTTGTTTTTTGTTTTTGTTTTTGAGGTTTCTTATCAATCCTAAAAAAAATTCTTGAACTTTCTAACAAAATAAGGTACCTCCACATCGTTAAGGGTGTCATCATGTGTAGTATCACAGTCTTCTTCCCTGATAGTGTTCAAGGCATTAGACTTTTTTTCTTCGAGTGAGATATGGTTAATTCATAGGATTGTAGTGATCCAACTAGTCCTTCTACTTTAATAGTATCTAAGTCTTTGCTCTCATTAATTACAGTGACTTTAGCTCTAATCCTCTCAAGTATGGATCTTAGAATTTTCGAGACAATAGAATCCGAACTGTCACTACACTAACCCAAACTCATTCATTCAGAGATTTTAGAAACGCTCGTCCTAACTTTTCTAGTAAACATAGTTGCTTCCATCAAAATAAAGAGGAATCATAAGTGATGGGCTAATACTCATCTAGATAAAATTGAGTCAAGAATCAAATTAAGGCTCTGATATCAATTGAAATAACGAGGTTCGACCCAACTAACACCAAGGGGTTGAATATGTGTAATATGCGAAATTAAAAAATTAACAATCACTAATTGCAGCAACTCACAAATTATTAAATCTAGATGAAGTTTAATCAAATTAAACACTAGAAATTAATCAAACATATAAATCAAAGCAATAAAGTAAATCAATACCGAGATTTGTTTACAAAGAAAACCCTTTAAAGAACTCTTCAAGAAATAAAAAACCTCCGAGTACTCCTTGCCAATAAAAGAGTCACTAGAAAATATTTGATTTAAAGAATTAGTCCAAACACAACTTAATTGAACTTTGATCCACAACCTGTAATAATCAAAGAACCCATTGATTGTGAGCATCAGCACCAACTCTAGAACTTCAGATCTTATATTAAGTCAAGAGAATATTGAACTATGTAATTGATATTTAACAAAGTAGTCTCTTGAATAAATAGAGGCTTAAC
>NW_019259661.1:0-1057 GCF_002742605.1 Olea europaea var. sylvestris
TGCTTGAAGCTCCTTCATCTGTGCAGCCAAACTGGTCATCAAAGAGTCTTCAATCATGACTTCAGAAGAGATTTCTTCAATCTGTGCAGCCAAACTGGTCATCAAAGAGTCTTCAATCATGACTTCAGAGGAGATTTCTTTCAGTTCGTCCTCAGCTTTGTTGATCTCTAGAAGCAAAGACTCTCTTTCAGATACAGCGTGACGATATTGAGTACTTTTGGCCTTCAGTTCGACATTTTTGGCCAGCAATGAGAGAATCTCGGAATGGACAACTTTGAACGTCACTTTAAAATTAGCAAAAAGATTGAGCGATGAAAGTGTCAGTGCTTGCACCAACTTTGCACTCAAATGCTCAAGCTTATCCTTATGTTTGGTAGCACTAGCCTGACCGATGTCCATATCCATAAAGGACACATACTCAAATATCGACTGTTTGAGGAACTTCATATCTTTCTCTGAAGAAGTAGAAGGACAACTGGTTGAAGCAGGGCGAGACGTCTTAACTTGCTCCCAGGAAGTGAACAAGTTCTGGATGGAACGCACAATTCTATCAGCATTCTGCAAAGAAAGTTGCCAAAATTGAAAGTTTTCACTACAATGAACAAAGTGGAAGTAAAAGTGAAGCAAAGATTACCTCATCAGCAATCTTAGGAGGTGGCATATCCCCAGCCAAGTTTACCACCTGAGGCTCCACCACATGTGAAGACTTCCCCTTGTCTGGGTGAGAAGACTTTGCCACAACGGGCAAACCCATGGGAGCATCTACAGAACTCAAAAAGTGACAAATCAAAAACCAATAGCACAAGCAAAGGTAAAACATCAAAAAATGTATTACCTTCTGGTTCGACGTTTAGGGGGTTGACGCCCTGGGAAGAAGGTGGCTCATCCATTAGTTGTGATGAGGATTCTGGGACTGAAGGTTTCTCTTTAAGTGTAGTCCCTTCATCAGCTGGTTTGGATAAAGCAGCCTCAGTAAAGGATGATGGAGCAGGAGCTGCCAACACCAAAACCTTCAAAAGAGAGGCTGAGCTTTTCTGAGAAATCCGAATAAACCATC
>NW_019259662.1:0-1057 GCF_002742605.1 Olea europaea var. sylvestris
AAATTGGACTCGGGACACAGACCCGGGATCACAGGATTTTTGTCAAATTCCTTCGTTTGGGCCTCCGAATGATTTATTTCCTTGTTAATTATGTCAGGTTGAAGAAGTGTTGGACTGAAAATTAACAAAGAAAAACCGCACAAGGGGCAATTTCGTCACTTGGCGCGACGATGTTGGAATGGGCAGAAACTTAGCTGGATGATTGGAAACGGCGAGCGAAATTGGACTCGGGGCACAGACCTGGGATCACGGGATTTTATCCAAATTCCTTCGTTTTGGCCTCTGAATAATTAATTTCCTTATTAATTATGTCAGAATGAAGAAGTGCTGGACAGAAAATTAACAAAGCAAAACCGCACCAGGGGCAATTTTTCATTTGTCGTGACAGTATCGGAATGGGCTGAAATTTGGCGGGTTGATTGGAAACGGCCCGCGAAATTGGACTCGGGGCACAAACCCGGGATCATGGGATTTTAGCCAAATTCCTTCGTTTGGGCCTCAGAATAATTAATTTCCTTATTAATTATGTCTGGTTGAAAAAGTGTTGGACAGAAAATTAACAAAGAAAAACCGCACTAGGAGCAATTTTGTCATTTGGCGCGATGGTGTCGGTATGGGCCGAAATTTGGTAGGTCGATTTGAAACGGTGCGTGAAATTGGAGTCGTGGCGCAGACTTGGGATCACGGGATTTTAGCCAAATTCATTCGTTTGGGCCTCCGAATAATTAATTTCATTATTAATTATGTCAGGTTGAAAAAGTGTTAAACAGAAAATTATCAAAGCAAAACCGCACCAGGGGCAATTTTGTCATTTTCCGCGAAGGTGACGAAATGGGCCGAAATACGACTGGTTGATTGTAAACAGCCCGCGAAATTGGACTCGGGGCTCAGACCCGGGATAACGGAATTTTAGCCAAATTCCTTCATTTGGGCTTTCGAATAGTTAATTTCCTAATTAATTATGTCAGGTTGACGAAGTGCTGGACAGAAAATTAACAAAGAAAAACCGCACTAGGGGCAATTTTCTCATTTGTCGGGAGGGTGTCGAAGTCGGCCG
>NW_019259663.1:0-1057 GCF_002742605.1 Olea europaea var. sylvestris
CGTATGAGGGATTTCGGCCATTTTTCAAAAGAATGAGCACTTGCATATTTGGATCGCTTGGATTGTCGGCGTACGAAGAATTGTCCGTAACTTTTGCACACGGTGTCCGTTTTGGGCCCATAAGTTCTTTTTGGAAATGTAGCGACCGTCTTGGATTGAACTCACCACTTCGTCATGACGTACGAGGGATTTCGACCATTTTTTGAAAGAATGAGCACTTGCATATTTGGAACGCTTGGCTTGTCGACGTACGAAGAATTGAGCGTAACTTTTGTACACGGTGTCCGTTTTGGGCCCATATTAACTTATTGGAAATGTAGCGACCGTTTTGGATTGAACTCACCACTTCATCGTGGCGTACAAGGGATTTTGGTAATTTTTCTAAAGAATGAGCACTTGCTTATTTAGAACGCTTGGAGAGTCGACGGACGAAGAATCGAGCGTAACTTTTGTACACGGTGTCCGTTTTGGGCCCATAAGAACTTTTTGGAAATGTAGCGACCGTTTTGGATTGAACTCACCACTTCCTCATGACGTACGAGGGATTTCGGCCATTTTTTGAAAGAATGAGCACTTGCATATTTGGAACGCTTGGATAGTCGACGTACGAATAATTGAGCGTAACTTTTGCGCACGGCGTCCGTTTTGGGCCCATAAGTACTTTTTGGAAATGTAGCGACCGTTTTGGATTGAACTCACCACTTCATCGTGACGTATGAGGGATTTCCGCCATTTTTTGAAAGAATGAGCACTTGCAAATTTGGAACGCTTGGATTGTTGACGTACGAATAATTGAGCGTAACTTTTGCGCACGGCGTCCGTTTTTGGCCCATAAATACTTTTTGGAAATGTAGCGACCATTTTGGATTGAACACACCACTTCATCCTGACGTACGAGGGATTTCGGCTATTTTTCTAAAGAATGAGCACTTGCATATTTGGAACGCTTGGATTGCCGAATTACGAAGAATTTAGCGTAACTTTTGCACACGATGTCCGTTTTGGGCCCATATGAACTTATTGGAAATGTAGCGACTGTTTTGGATTGAACTCACCA
>NW_019259664.1:0-1057 GCF_002742605.1 Olea europaea var. sylvestris
TTCCCATCAAATTGACACTTGACAACAATGCAAGTGTCAAACAATGTGTCAAAAATCAGTGTACAAATAGCAAAGTTCAATCGGTATGAACCACGCTATTTGTACACTATGGTGTACACTTTAGTTTATACTTTGCTATGTGACATTACCTTGTTGAACAATTTTTATTTCAAACTATTTTTCCAGCCAATTGACACTTAATAACAATGCAAGTGTCAAACAACGTGTTAAAAATTAGTGTACAAATAGTAAAGTTCAATCGGTAAGAACCTTGCTACATATATACTATGGTGTATGCTTTAGTATACACTTTGCCACGTGACATTACTCCGTTTGCCTGTTTAAATTTCAAATAGTTTTCCCATTCAATTGACACTTGACAACAATCCAAGTGTCAAAAATTAGGGTACAAATAGCAAAGTTCAATCGGTAATAACCATGCTCCATGTACACTATGGTGTACACTTTAGTTTACACTTTGCCACGTGATATTAACCTATTAGACAGTTTAAATTTCAAATAGTTTTCCCATCCAATTAACA
This sequence comes from Olea europaea var. sylvestris, assembly GCF_002742605.1. Taxonomy (NCBI): domain Eukaryota; kingdom Viridiplantae; phylum Streptophyta; class Magnoliopsida; order Lamiales; family Oleaceae; genus Olea; species Olea europaea. The sequence continues at coordinate 543 of NW_019259664.1, forward strand.
CTTGAAAACAATTCAGGTGTCAAACTATGGGTCAAAAATCAATGTACAAATTGCAAAATTCAATCGGTAAGGACCTTGCTACATGTACACTATGGTGTACACTTTAGTTTAAACTTTGCCACAAGACATTCTCCTATTAGACAGCATAAATTTCAAACATTTTTCTCATTCAATTGACACTTAACAACAATGCAAGTGTCAAACAACCTGTCAAAAATCATTGTACAAACAGCAAAGTTCAATCGGGAAGAACATTGCTACATGTACAGTATGGTGTACACTTTAGTTTACACTTTGCCATGTGACATTACCCTATTGGATAGTTTAAATTTCAAATAGTTTTTCCATCCATTTGACACTTGACAACAATGCAAGTGTCAAACAACATATCAAAAATCAGTGTACAAATAGCAATGTTCAATCGGTAAGAACCTTACTACATGTACACTATGGTTTACACTTTGCCACATGACATTACCCTGTTGGATTGTTTAAATTTCAAACAATTTTCCCAT
>NW_019259665.1:0-1057 GCF_002742605.1 Olea europaea var. sylvestris
GTATACTTCAGATTTTTAGTCTCATTTGAGACCCATTTTTGACATAGGAAACATTCGATTTGAAAAATGATATCTAAATAAAAATTGTAACTCTTTGAGTTATCTTTCCAACGCACTTTGAATTACCTCAATCAGATAGCGGGAGAAGAAGTTATGATAGAAACATTGAAAGCTGTGCAGTGTCAACCGGACTACAACCGGTCGACTGAAATTGCCTGAAATGAAAATTCTCGTTTTTCTCTAGAATTTAAATATTTATTTTCATCAATCATTTTCTCAAAGGGCCACCGACGTTTTTAGCAATAAAAACCCCACTAAATTGAAGCATTTAACCTCAAACTTAAATGATACCCATGTTTTCTCTCTTAAAAGAAATTTGACCCTTCATTTGCTTTAAGTTATGGGATATTTACCTATAAATAGAGATCTCATTTCACTCATTTTTTCTCACACCAAAAGCAAGAGCTTTTACATACTAAAGAAAGGGTTTCCAAGAGAGAAAAAGAGAGGGAGAAAAACTATTTTTCCTAGAAGTTTAAGAAGTGTTTTCAAGCATCAATTCTCAACAGTTTTCAAACATCCAAGGAGTGCATTTCTTTCAACGTCCAAGTTTCATCTAAGTTTTCAATCCAAGTTCTCAAAGTTTCAAAAGCATCAATCAAGGTAGGTAAAGGTGCAATGTGTTTAATCATGTTAAGTTATAAGTTTCGATTCATATTAATGTTTGTATGTCAAATGGTACTCCAGTACGGCATATCCCTCTATGTTAATGGTTGTATGTCAAATGGTACTCCAGTACGGCATACCCCTCTATGTTGAAGAAATGTTTGTATGTCAAATGGTGCCCTCGGGTACGGCATACCCCTTCATGTCAAATGGTGCCTTTAGGTACGGCATGTATGAAAAGTTATAAAGTTAATGTTTTGAAATGTATAGCTTGATCACGAATGCACCAATGACATCTATTGAGTTTCTCAACTCACGGATTTAATCCCATCTCTACAGATTGAAGGAATTCTACTTCGGGCATGGATGGAGGAGAAGGTGGAGAGTGATG
>NW_019259666.1:0-1057 GCF_002742605.1 Olea europaea var. sylvestris
CAACGCCGGATTCTTTGAGCTGATGGAAGAGTCCATAGAATCAAACTTGATTGAAAAAGATATGGGGAGAAGAGAAAATGGAGCATTGTTTGAAATGAAGGTGGCGTTGCAGTTGGGAAGGAGCCTATCGCAACTTAGAGATCTTGCAACTTCTTCTTCCTGCAAAGAAGAGGAGGAAATTGAAGAGTTTGCAAGCAAGCTTTTTTGATGATGATGAGCCTGTTTGGATATTAATTGTTTTGTGGATATAGGAGATGTAAATGTTAACGCTAACATAATATTAATTTGTAAATTTCTTGACAGACAGAGAAAAAATAATTCTTTTATTAGTTGTACACCAAAAAAAAAAAGTTTATTATTTAGTTCACTGTATTATTATGTCTTGAGTTTGAAATGTTCATAACTTCACAAAATTTATAAACATATTCAAAAGCCTCCCAACACATTCTTGATTGCTTGGATATCATGTCCAATACCGTCTAAGTATATTTTGGTTTGCATGAATATCCAATCTTATATCTTTTGGATAGGCCTGAAAAGTAAAATTGTTAGAATTTAGGTGTGATCGGAATTCTTTGTTGAAGAGTGCACTTTAAAAGCAATTTTATTTGGAATGCTATTGTCGAATCATATTTAAGTATACTTGGCAAATTTTAGTTGAAATTCTATCTAGAAGTCCTATTGAGAGTTATAATTTGTATTGAACTTGAAGATGTTAAAATTATGGAAAGAAAGGGTTTTCTCGCTGCATTTTCGCCTTGGGATAGCTGGGCACTCAAGCATTAAAAGCGGAGAAGCTAGCGCCCGCTCGAGCGGAGTTGTTTTTGTCTCGGGCCCTTTTTCACTTTTTAACGAGTTTTCTGGTATTTAACTTCAACTACAACTCTATTATAGGAGTTTGGATGTCCCCTATTTATTCACTGTATGTAGTTGCCTCTTCATTATGATTTTGACAAAATTAGAATTATTGTAAGCACAAATCTTTATATTTTTTCTCCATATCATAATAAAATCTCATTTACTCTGAAATTGCATTGTTTTTGTATCTTTGAGATCT
>NW_019259667.1:0-27895 GCF_002742605.1 Olea europaea var. sylvestris
GGGAACAAAAATCGCGCCGGGGGCAGTTTCGTCATTTTTCTCGACTGTGTCGGAATTGGCTGAAATTTGGCAGTTTGATCGGACAGTCGAGAATTGGTTGAAATTTGGGAGTTTGATCGGAAATAAAAATCACGCCGATGGCAATTTCGTCATTTTTCTCGACTGTGTCGGAGTGGGCTCAAATTTGACAAGTTGATCGGGAACAAAAACCGCGTCGGGCGTAATTTCGTCATTTTTCGCGACTGTGTCGGAATTGGCTAAAATTTGACTGGTTGATCGGAAACAAAAACTGCGCCGGGGGCAATTTCGTCATTTTTCTCGACTGTGTCGGAATTGGCAGAAATTTGGCAGTTTGATCGGAAAGAAGAATCACGCCGGCGGCAATTTCGTCATTTTTCTCGAATGTGTCGGAATGGGCTCAAATTTGACAGGTTGATCGGAAACAAAAATCGTGCCGAGGGCAATTTCGTCATTTTTCTCGACTGTGTCGGAATGGGCTCAAATTCGACAGGTTGATCGGGAACAAAAATAGCGCCGGGGGCAGTTCGTCATTTTTCTCGACTGTGTCGGAATTGGCTGAAATTTGGCAGTTTGATCGGAAATAAAAATCGCGCCAGCGGCAATTTCGTTATTTTTCTCGACTGTGTCGGAATTGGCTGAAATTTGGCAGGTTGATTGGAAATAAAAATCGCGCAGCTGGCAATTTCGTCATTTTTCACGACTGTGTCGGAATTGGCTAAAATTTGACCGGTTGATCGGAATCAAAAACCGCGCCGGGGGCAGTTCGTCATTTTTCTCGACTGTGTCGAAATTGGCTGAAATTTGGCAGTTTGATCGGCAATAAAAATCGCGCCGGGGGCAATTTCGTCATTTTTCGCGACTGTGTCGAAATTGGCTAAAATTTGACAGGTTGATCGGAAACAAAAACTGCGCCGGGGGCAATTTCGTCATTTTTCGCGACTGTGTCGAAATTGGCTAAAATTTGACAGGTTGATCGGAAACAAAAACTGCGCCGGGGGCAATTTCGTCATTTTTCGCGACTGTGTCGGAATTGGCTAAAATTTGACTGGTTGATCGGAAACAAAAATCGCGCCTGGGGCAATTTCGTCATTTTTCGCGACTGTGTCGGAATTGGCTGAAATTTGGCAGGTTGATTGGAAATAAAAATCGCGCAGCTGGCAATTTCGTCATTTTTCACGACTGTGTCGGAATTGGCTAAAATTTGACTGGATGATCGGGTACAAAAATCGCGCCGGGTGTAATTTCGTTATTATTCGCGACTGTGTCGGAATTGGCTAAAATTTGACTTGTTGATCGGAAACAAAAACCTCGCCGGGGTCAATTTCGTCATTTTGCTCGACTGTGTCGGAATTTGCTGAAATTTGACTTGTTGATCAGAAACAAAAATCGCGCCGGGGGCAATTTCGTCATTTTTCTCGACTTTGTCGGAATTGGCTGAAATTTGGCAGTTTGATCGAAAATAAAAATCGCGCCGGCGAAAATTTCTTCATTTTTCTCGACTGCGTCGGAATGGGCTCAAATTTGACAGGTTTATCGGGAACAAAAAACGCGCCGGGGGCAATTTCGTCATTTTTCTCGACTGTGTCGGATTTGGCTGATATTTGGCAGTTTGATCGGAAATAAAAATCGCGCCGACGGCAATTTCGTCATTTTTCTCGACTGTGTCGGAATTGGCTGAAATTTGGAAGTTTGATCGGAAATAAAAATTGCGCCGACGGCAATTTCGTCATTTTTCTCGACTGTGTTGGAATGGGTACAAATTTGACAGGTTTATCCGGAACAAAAATCGCGCTGGGTGTAATTTCGTCATTTTTCGTGACTGTGTCGAAATTGGCTAAAATTTTATTTGTTGATCGGAAACAAAAAATCGCGCCGGGGGCAATTTCGTCATTTTTCTCGACTGTGTCGGAATTGGCTGAAATTTGGCAGTTTGATCGGAAAGAAAAATCGCGCCGGCGGCAATTTCGTCATTTTCCTCGACTGTGTCGGAATGCAGTCGGAATGGGCTCAAATTTGACAGGTTCATTGGGAACAAAAATTGCGCCGGGGGCAATTTCGTCATTTTCCTCGACTGTGTCGGAATGCAGTCGGAATGGGCTCAAATTTGACAGTTTGATCGGAAAGAAGAATCGCGCCGGCGGCAATTTCGTCATTTTTCTCGACAGTGTCGGGATGGGCTCAAATTCGACAGGTTCATCGGGAACAAAAATTGCGCCGGGGGCAATTTCGTCATTTTTCTCGACTGTGTCGGAATGGGCTCAAATTTGATAGGTTGATCGGAAACAAAAATCGCATCGGGGACAATTTAGTCATTTTTCTCTACTGTGTCGGAATTTGCTGAAATTTGGCAGTTTGATCGGAAAGAAAAATCGCGCCGGCGGCAATTTCGTCATTTTTCTCGACTGTATCGGAATGGGCTGAAATTTGGCAGTTTTATCAAAAATAAAAATCGCGCCGGGGGCAATTTCGTCATTTTTCGCGACGGTGTCGGAATGGGCTCAAATTTGACAGGTTGATCGGAAACAAAAAATCGCGCCAGGAGCAATTTAGTCCTTTTTCGCGACTGTGTCGGAAAGGGCTAAAATTTGACTGGTTGATCGGAAATAAAAATCGCATCGGGGACAATTTAGTCATTTTTCTCTACTGTGTCGGAATTTGCTGAAATTTGGCAGTTTGATCGGAAAGAAAAATCGCGCCGGCGGCAATTTCGTCATTTTTCTCGACTGTATCGGAATGGGCTGAAATTTGGCAGTTTTATCAAAAATAAAAATCGCGCCGGGGGCAATTTCGTCATTTTTCGCGACGGTGTCGGAATGGGCTCAAATTTGACAGGTTGATCGGAAACAAAAAATCGCGCCAGGAGCAATTTAGTCCTTTTTCGCGACTGTGTCGGAAAGGGCTAAAATTTGACTGGTTGATCGGAAATAAAAATCGCATCGGGGACAATTTAGTCATTTTTCTCTACTGTGTCGGAATTTGCTGAAATTTGGCAGTTTGATCGGAAAGAAAAATCGCGCCGGCGGCAATTTCGTCATTTTTCTCGACTGTATCGGAATGGGCTGAAATTTGGCAGTTTTATCAAAAATAAAAATCGCGCCGGGGGCAATTTCGTCATTTTTCGCGACGGTGTCGGAATGGGCTCAAATTTGACAGGTTGATCGGAAACAAAAAATCGCGCCAGGAGCAATTTAGTCCTTTTTCGCGACTGTGTCGGAAAGGGCTAAAATTTGACTGGTTGATCGGAAATAAAAATCGCATCGGGGACAATTTAGTCATTTTTCTCTACTGTGTCGGAATTTGCTGAAATTTGGCAGTTTGATCGGAAAGAAAAATCGCGCCGGCGGCAATTTCGTCATTTTTCTCGACTGTATCGGAATGGGCTGAAATTTGGCAGTTTTATCAAAAATAAAAATCGCGCCGGGGGCAATTTCGTCATTTTTCGCGACGGTGTCGGAATGGGCTCAAATTTGACAGGTTGATCGGAAACAAAAAATCGCGCCAGGAGCAATTTAGTCCTTTTTCGCGACTGTGTCGGAAAGGGCTAAAATTTGACTGGTTGATCGGAAATAAAAATCGCATCGGGGACAATTTAGTCATTTTTCTCTACTGTGTCGGAATTTGCTGAAATTTGGCAGTTTGATCGGAAAGAAAAATCGCGCCGGCGGCAATTTCGTCATTTTTCTCGACTGTATCGGAATGGGCTGAAATTTGGCAGTTTTATCAAAAATAAAAATCGCGCCGGGGGCAATTTCGTCATTTTTCGCGACGGTGTCGGAATGGGCTCAAATTTGACAGGTTGATCGGAAACAAAAAATCGCGCCAGGAGCAATTTAGTCCTTTTTCGCGACTGTGTCGGAAAGGGCTAAAATTTGACTGGTTGATCGGAAATAAAAATCGCATCGGGGACAATTTCGTCATTTTTCTTGACTGTGTCGGAATGGGCCAAAATTTGACTGTTGATCGGAAACAAAAGCCGCTTCAGGTGCAATTTCGTCATTTTTCAAAACTGTGTCAGAATGGGTTGAAATTTGACTCGTTGATCAGAAATAAAAATTTCGTCGGGGACAATTTAGTCATTTTTCTCTACTGTGTCGGAAAGGGCTAAAATTTGACTGGTTGATCGGAAACAAAAATCGCTTCAAGGGCAATTTCGTCATTTTTCACGACTGTGTCGGAATGGGCTGAAATTTGACTGGTTGATCGGAAACAAAAATCGCATCGGGGACAATTTAGTCATTTTTCTCTACTGTGTCGGAATTTGCTGAAATTTGGCAGTTTGATCGTAAATAAAAATCGCGCCGGCGGCAATTTCGTCATTTTTCTCGACTGTGTTGGAATGCGCTCAAATTTGACAGGTTGATCGGGAACGAAAACCGCGCCGGGTGATTTCGTCATTTTTCGCAATTGCAGCGGAATTGGCTAAAATTTGACGGTTGATCGGAAACAAAAATCACGCCGGGAGCAATTTCGTCATTTTTCGTGACTGTGTCGGAATGGGCTCAAATTTGACAGGTTGATCGGGAACAAAAATCGCGACGAATGAATTTCATCATTTTTGGCAACTGCATCGGAATTGGCTAAAATTTGACGGGTCGATCGGAAACAAAAATCGTGCCGAGGCAATTTCCTCATTTTTCGCGACTGTGTCGGAATGGGCTGAAATTTGACTGGTTGATCGGAAATAAAAATCGCATCGGGGACAATTTCGTCATTTTTCAAGACTGTGTCGGAATGGGCTCAAATTTGACAGGTTGAACGGGAACGAAAACCGCGCCGGGTGATTTCGTCATTTTTCGCAATTGCAGCGGAATTGGCTAAAATTTGACGGTTGATCGGAAACAAAAATCGCGCCGGGGGCAATTTCGTCATTTTTCGCGACTGTGTCGGAATGCATAAAATTTGACAGGTTGATCGGAAACAAAAAACCGCGCCGGGGGCAATTTAGTCATTTTTCGCGACTGTATCGGAATGGGATAAAATTTGACTGGTTGATCGGAACCAAAAAAATCGCGCAGGGGGCAACTTCGTCATTTTTCGTGACTGTGTCGGAATGGGCTCAAATTTGACGGGTTGATCGGGAACAAAAATCGCGCCGGGGACAATTTCGTCATTTTTCAAGACTGTGTCGGAATGGGCTCAAATTTGACAGGTTGAACGGGAACGAAAACCGCGCCGGGTGATTTCGTCATTTTTCGCAATTGCAGCGGAATTGGCTAAAATTTGACGGTTGATCGGAAACAAAAATCGCGCTGGGGGCAATTTCGTCATTTTTCGTGACTGTATCGAAATGGGCTCAAATTTGACAATTTGATCGGGAACAAAACCCGCGACGAATGAATTTCGTCATTTTTCGCAACTGCGTTGGAATTGGCTAAAATTTGACGGGTCGATCGGAAACAAAAATCGTGCCGGGGCAATTTCCTCATTATCACGACTGTGTCGGAATGGGCTGAAATTTGACTGGTTGATCGGAAATAAAAATCGCGCCGAGGATAATTTCGTCATTTTTCTCGACTGTGTCGGAATGGGCTCAAATTTGACTGGTTGATCTGGAACGAAAACCGCGCCGGGTGATTTCGTCATTTTTCGCAATTGCGGCGGAATTGGCTAAAATTTGACGGTTGATCGGAAACAAAAATCGCGCCGGGGAAAATTTCGTCATTTTTTGCGACTGTCTCGAAATTCGCTAAATTTTGACAGGTTGATCGGAAACAAAAATCGCGCCGAGGGCTATTTTGTCATTTTTCGCGACGATATCGGAATGCGCTAAAATTTGACTGGTTGATCGGCAACAAAAATCGCGCCGGGGGCAATTTCGTCATTTCTCGCGACAGTGTCGGAATGGGCTGAAATTTGACAGGTTGATCGGAAACAAGATTTCGTCATTTTTCGCGACTGTGTCGGAATGGGTCGTAATTTGACTGGTTGATCGGAAATAAAAATCGCGCCGAACAAAAATCGCGCCGGGGGCAATTTCGCCATTTTTCGCGACCGTGTCGGAATGCGCTAAAATTTGACTGGTTGATCGGCAACAAAAATCGCGCCGGGGGCAATTTCGTCATTTCTCGCGACAGTGTCGGAATGGGCTGAAATTTGACAGGTTGATCGGAAACAAAAATTGCACCGGGGGCAATTTCGTCATTTTTCGCGACTGTGTCGGAATGGGCTCAAATTTGACAGGTTGATCTGGAACAAAAACCGCTCCTGTTGAATTTCGTCATTTTTCGCAACTGCGTCGGAAATGTCTAAAATTTTACGGGTTGATAGGAAGCAAAAATCGTGCCGGGGGCGATTTCGTCATTTTTCGCGACTGTGTCGGAATGGGTCGTAATTTGACTGGTTGATCGGAAATAAAAATCGCGCCGGGGGCAATTTCGTCATTTTTCGCGACTGTGTCGGAATGGGTCGTAATTTGACTGGTTGATCGGAAATAAAAATCGCGCCGGGGGCAATTTCGTCATTTTTCGCGACTGTGTCGGAATGGGTCGTAATTTGACTGGTTGATCGGAAATAAAAATCGCACCGTGGACAATTTCGTCATTTTTCTCGACTGTGTCGGAATGGGCTAAAATTTGACTGTTGATCGGAAACAAAAATCGCTTCAGGGGCAATTTCGTCATTTTTCACGACTGTGTCGGAATGGGCTGAAATTTGACTGGTTGATCGGAAACAAAAATCGCACTGGGGTAATTTCGTCATTTTTCGCGACTGTATCGGAATGGGATCCAATTTGACAGGTTGATTGGGAACGAAAACCGCGCCGGGTGATTTCGTCATTTTTCGCAATTGCGGCGGAATTGGCTAAAATTTGACGGTTGATCGGAAACAAAAATCGCGCCGGGAGCAATTTTGTCATTTTTCGTGACTGTGTCGGAATGGGCTCAAATTTGACAGGTTGATCGGGAACAAAAACCGCGACGAATGAATTTCATCATTTTTGGCAACTGCATCGGAATTGGCTAAAATTTGACGGGTTGATCGAAAACAAAAATCGCACCGGGGCAATTTCCTCATTTTTCGCGACTGTGTCGGAATGGGCTGAAGTTTGACGGTTGATCGGAAATAAAAATCGCGCCGGGGACAATTTTCTTCATTTTTCTCGACTGTGTCGGAATGGCTTAATATTTGACTGGTTAATCGGAAACAAAAATCGCGCCGGGGGCAATTTCGTCATTTTTCGCGACTGTGTCGGAATGCATAAAATTTGACAGGTTGATCGGAAACAAAAAACCGCGCCGGGGGCAATTTAGTCATTTTTCGCGACTGTATCGGAATGGGATAAAATTTGACTGGTTGATCGGAACCAAAAAAATCGCGCAGGGGGCAACTTCGTCATTTTTCGCGACTGTGTCGGAATGGGCTCAAATTTGACGAGTTGATCGGGAACAAAAATCGGGCCGGCGACAATTTCGTCATTTTTCAAGACTGTGTCGGAATGGGCTCAAATTTGACGGGTTAATCGGGAACGAAAACCGCGCCGGGTGATTTCGTCATTTTTCGCAATTGCGGCGGAATTGGCTAAAATTTGACGGTTGATCGGAAACAAAAATCGCGCCGGGGGCAATTTCGTCATTTTTCGTGACTGTATCGAAATGGGCTCAAATTTGACAGGTTGATCGGGAACAAAAACCGCGACGAATGAATTTCGTCATTTTTCGCAACTGCGTCGGAATTGGCTAAAATTTGACGGGTCGATCGGAAACAAAAATCGTGCCGGGGCAATTTCCTCATTTTTCACGACTGTGTCGGAATGGGCTCAAATTTGACTGGTTGATCGGGAACGAAAACCGCGCCGGGTGATTTCGTCATTTTTCACGATTGCGTCGGAATTGGCTAAAATTTGACGGGTTGATCGAAAACAAAAATCGCGCCAGGGCAATTTCCTCATTTTTCGCGACTGTGTCGGAATGGGCTGAAATTTGACTTGTTGATCGGAAATAAAAAACGCGCCGTGGACAGTTTCGTCATTTTTCGCGACTGTGTCGGAATGGGCAAAAATTTGACGGTTGAACGGAAACAAAAATCGCGCCGGGGGCAATTTCGTCATTTTTCGCGACTGTGTCGGAAACGGCTAAAATTTGACCGGTTGATCGGAAACAAAAGCCGCGCCGGGGGAAATTTCGTCATTTTTCGCGACTGTGCCGGAATGGGCTGAAATTTGACTGGTTGATAGGAAACAAAAATCGCGCCGGGGGCAATTTCGTCATTTTTCGCGACTGTGTCGGAATGGGCTGAAATTTGACTGGTTGATAGGAAACAAAAATCGCGCCGGGGGCAATTTCGTCATTTTTCGCGACTGTGTCGGAATGGGCTGAAATTTGACTGGTTGATCGAAAATAAAAATCACGCCGGGGACAATTTCGTCATTTTTCTCAATTGTGTCGGAATGGGCTAAAATTTGACTGGTTGATCGGAAAAAAATTTGTGGCGGGGACAATTTCGTCATTTCTCGCAACTGTGTCGGAATGTGCTAAAATTTTACAGGTTGATCGGAAACAAAAAATCACGTCGTGGGCAATTTCGTCATTTTTCGCGACTGTGTCGGAATGGGCTCAAATTTGACTGGTTGATCGGAAATAAAAATGGCGCCGGGTACAATTTCGTCATTTTTCTCGACTGTGTTGGAAAGGGCTAAAATTTGACTGGTTGATCGGAAACAAAATCCGCTTCAGGGGCAATTTCGTCATTTTTCACGACTGTGTCGGAATGGGCTCAAATTTGACTGGTTGATCGGAAATAAAAATCGCGCCGGCGACAATTTCGTCGTTTTTAAAGACTGTGTCGGAATGGGCTCAAATTTGACAGGTTGATCGGGAACGAAAACCGCGCCGGGTGATTTCATCATATTTCTCAATTGCGGTGGAATTGGCTAAATTTTGACGGTTGATCGGAAACAAAAATCGCGCCGAGGGCAATTTCGTCATTTTTCGTGGCTGTGTCGGAATGGGCTCAAATTTGACAGGTTGATCGGGAACAAAAGTCGCGACGAATGAATTTCGTCATTTTTCGCAACTGCGTCAGAATTGGCTAAATTTTGACGGGTCGATCGGAAACAAAATTCGCGCCGGGGCAATTTCCTCATTTTTCGCGACTGTGTCGGAATGGACTGAAATTTGACTGGTTGATCGGAAATAAAAATGGCGCCGGGGACAATTTCGTCATTTTTCTCGACTGTTTCGAAAAGGGCTAAAATTTGACTGGTTGATCGGAAACAAAAATCGCTTTAGGGGCAATTTCGTCATTTTTCACGACTGTGTCGGAATGGGCTCAAATTTGACTGGTTGATCGGAAACAAAAATCGCGCTGGTGGCAATTTCGTCATTTTTCGCGACTGTGTCTGAATGGGCTCAAATTTGACAGGTTGATTGGGAACAGAAACAGCACCGGGTGAATTTCGTCATTTTTCAAAACTGCGTCGGAATTGGCTAAAATTTGACGGGTTGATCGGAAACAAAAATCGCGCGGGGGCAATTTCGTCATTTTTCGCGACTGTGTCGGAATGGGCTGAAATTTGACTGGTTGATCGAAAATAAAAATCGCGCCGGGGACATTTCGTCATTTTTCTCGACTGTGTCGGAATGGGCTGAAATTTGACTGGTTGATCGGAAATAAAAATCGCGCCGGGGACAATTTCATCGTTTTTCTCGACTGTGTCGGAAAGGGCTAAAATTTGACTGGTTGATCGGAAACAAAAATCGCTTCAGGGGCAATTTTGTCACTTTTCACGACTGTGTTGGAATGGGCTCAAATTTGACTGGTTGATCGGAAACAAAAATCGCGCTGGGGGCAATTTCGTCATTTTTCGCAACTGTGTCGGAATGGGCTTAAATTTGACTGGTTGATCGGAAACAAAAATCGCTTCAGGGGCAATTTCGTCATTTTTCACGACTATGTCAGATTGGGCCTCACTGGTTGACCGGAAACAAAAACCGCGCCGGGGGCAATTTCGTCATTTTTCGGGACTGTGTCGGAATGGGCTGAAATTTGACTGGTTGATCGGAAATAAAAATAGCGCCGGGGACAATTTCGTCATTTTTCTCGACCGTGTCGGAAAGTGCTAAAATTTGACTCGTTGATCGGAAACAAAAACCGCTTCAGGGGCAATTTCGTCATTTTTCAAGACCGTGTCGGAATGGGCTCAAATTTGACTGGTTGATCGGCAACAAAAATCGCACTGGGGGCAATTTCGTCATTTTTCGCGACTGTATCGGAATGAGCTCAAATTTGACAGGTTGATTGGGAACAAAAACCGCGTCGGGTGATTTCTTCATTTTTTGCAATTGCGGCGAAATTGGCTAAAATTTGACGGTTGATCGGAAACAAAAATCGCGCCAGCGGTAATTTCGTCATTTTTCGTGACTGTGTCGGAATGGGCTCAAATTTGACAGGTTGATCGGGAACAAAAACCGCGACGGATGAATTTCGTCATTTTTCGAAACTGCGTTGGAATTGGCTAAAATTTGACGGGTTGATCGGAAACAAAAATCGCGCTGGGGGCAATTTCGTCATTTTTCGCAACTGTGTCGGAATGGGCAGAAATTTGACTGGTTGATCGTAAATAAAAATCACGCCGTGGACAATTTCGTCATTTTTCTCGACTGTGTCGGAAAGGGCTAAAATTTGACTGTTGATCGGAAACAAAAACCACTTAAGGGGCAATTTCGTCATTTTTCACGACTATGTCAGATTGGGCTGAAATTTGACTGGTTGATCGGAAATAAAAATCGCGCCAGGGACAATTTCGTCATTTTTCTCGACTATGTCGGAAAAGGCTAAAATTTGACTGTTGATCGGAAACAAAAACCGCTTCAGGGGCAATTTCGTCATTTTTCACGACTGTGTCGGAATGGGCTCAAATTTGACTGGTTGATCGGAAACAAAAATAACGCTGGGGGCAATTTCGTCATTTTCGCGACTGTGTCGGAATGGGCTTAAATCTGACAGGTTGATCGGGAACAAAAATCGCGCCGGGTGAATTTCGTCATTTTTCGCAAGTGCGTCGGAATTGGCTAAAGTTTGACGGGTTGATGGGAAACAAAAATCTCGCCGGGGGTAATTTCGTCATTTTTCGCGACTGTGTCGGAATGGGCTGAAATTTGACTGGTTGATCGGAAATAAAAATCGCGCCGGGGACTATTTCATCGTTTTTCTCGACTATGTCGGAATGGACAAAATTTGACTGGTTGATCGGAAACAAAAATCGCGCCGGGGGCAATTTCGTCATTTTTCGCGACTATGTCGGAATGTGCTAAAATTTGACAGGTTGATCGAAAACAAAAAACCGCGTCGGGAGCAATTTAGTCATTTTTCGCGACTGTGTCGGAATGGGATAAAATTTGACTGGTTGTTCGGAACCAAAAAAATAGCTCCGGGGGCAATTTCGTCATTTTTCGCAACTGTGTCGGAATGGGCTCAAATTTGACGTGTTGATCGGCAACAAAAATCGCACCGGGTGAATATCGTCATTTTTAGCAACTGCGACGGAATTGGCTAAAATTTGTCAAGTTGATCGGAAACAAAAATCGCGCCGGGGGCAATTTCGTCATTTTTCGCGACTGTGTCGGAATGGGCTGAAATTTGACTTGTTGATCGGAAATAAAAATCACGCCGGGGACTATTTCGTCATTTTTCTCGACTGTGTCGGAAAGGGCTAAAGTTTGACTGGTTAACCGGAAACAAAAATCGCTTCACGGGCAATTTCGTCACTTTTCACGACTGTGTCGAAATGGGCTCAAATTTGACTGGGTGATCGGAAACAAAAATCCCGCAGGGGGCAATTTCGTCATTTTTCGCGGCTGTGTCGGAATTGGCTAAAATTTGTCAAGTTGATCGGAAACAAAAATCGCGCTGGGGGCAATTTCGTCATTTTTCGCGGCTGTGTCGGAATTGGCTAAAATTTGTCAAGTTGATCGGAAACAAAAATCGCGCTGGGGGCAATTTCGTCATTTTTCGCGACTGTGTCGGAATGGGGCTCAAATTTGACGGGTTGATCTGGAACAAAAATCGCGTCGGGTGAATTTCGTCATTTTTCGCAACTGCGTCGGAAATGTCTAAAATTTGATGGGTTGATAAGAAAGAAAAATCGTGCCGGGGGCAATTTCGTCATTTTTCGCGACTGTGTCGGATTGGGTGAAATTTGCCTGGTTGATCGGAAATAAAAATCGCGCCGTGGACAATTTCGTCATTTTTCTCGAATGTGTCGGAATGGGTTAAAATTTGACTGATTGATCGAAAACGAAAATCGCACCAGGGGCAATTTCGTCATTTTTCGCGACTGTGTCGGAATGGGCTCAAATTTGACAGGTTGATCGGGCACAAAAACAGCGCTGGGTGAATTTCGTCATTTTTCAAAACTGCGTCGGAATTGGCTTAAATTTGACGGGTTGATCGGAAACAAAAATCGCGCTGGGGGCAATTTCGTCATTTTTCGCGACTGCGTTGGAATGGGCTGAAATTTGACTGGTTGATCGAAAATAAAAATCGCGCCGGGGACAATTTCGTCATTTTTCTCGACTGTGTCGGAATGGGCTAAAATTTGACTGGTTGATCGGAAAAAAAATTTGCGCCGGGGGCAATTTCTTCATTTTTCGCGACTGTGTCGGAATGTGCCAAAATTTGACAGGTTGATCGGAAACAAAAAATCACGTCGGGGGCAATTTCGTAATTTTTCACGACTGTGTCGGAATGGGCTCAAATTTGACAGGTTGATCGGGAACAATAATCGCGCCGGGGGCAATTTCGCCATTTTTCGCGACTGTGTCGAAATGTGCTAAAATTTGACTGGTTGATCGACAACAAAAACCGCGCCGGGGGCAATTTCGTCATTTCTCGCGACTGTGTCGGAATGGGCTGAAATTTGACTGGTTGATCGGAAACAAAAATTGCGCCGGGGGCAATTTCGTCATTTTTCGCGACTGTGTCGGAATTGGCTCAAATTTGACAGGTTGATCTGGAACAAAAACCGCTCCGGTTCAATTTCATCATTTTTCGCAACTGCGTCGGAAATGTCTAAAATTTTACGGGTTGATAGGAAGCAAAAATCGTGCCGGGGGCAATTTCGTCATTTTTCGCGACTGTGTCGGAATGGGTCGTAATTTGACTGGTTGATCGGAAATAAAAATCGCGCCGGGGCAATTTCGTCATTTTTCGCGACGATGTCGGAATCGACTAAAATTTGACTGATTGATCGGAAATAAAAATCGCGCCGGGGCAATTTCGTCATTTTTCGCGACGATGTCGGAATCGACTAAAATTTGACTGATTGATCGGAAATAAAAATCGCGCCGGGGCAATTTCGTCATTTTTCGCGACGATGTCGGAATCGACTAAAATTTGACTGATTGATCGGAAATAAAAATCGCGCCGGGGCAATTTCGTCATTTTTCGCGACGATGTCGGAATCGACTAAAATTTGACTGATTGATCGGAAATAAAAATCGCGCCGGGGCAATTTCGTCATTTTTCGCGACGATGTCGGAATCGACTAAAATTTGACTGATTGATCGGAAATAAAAATCGCGCCGGGGCAATTTCGTCATTTTTCGCGACGATGTCGGAATCGACTAAAATTTGACTGATTGATCGGAAATAAAAATCGCGCCGGGGCAATTTCGTCATTTTTCGCGACGATGTCGGAATCGACTAAAATTTGACTGATTGATCGGAAATAAAAATCGCGCCGGGGCAATTTCGTCATTTTTCGCGACGATGTCGGAATCGACTAAAATTTGACTGATTGATCGGAAATAAAAATCGCGCCGGGGCAATTTCGTCATTTTTCGCGACGATGTCGGAATCGACTAAAATTTGACTGATTGATCGGAAATAAAAATCGCGCCGGGGCAATTTCGTCATTTTTCGCGACGATGTCGGAATGGGCTAAAATTTGACTGGTTGATCGGAAATAAAAATCGCGCTGGGGACTACTTCATCATTTTTCTCGACTATGTCGGAATGGGCAAAATTTGACTGTTTGATCCGAAACAAAAATCCCGCCGGGGGCAATTTCGTCATTTTTCGCGACTATGTCGGAATGTGCTAAAATTTGACAGGTTGATCGGAAACAAAAAATCGAGCCAGGAGCAATTTAGTCCTTTTTCGCGACTGTGTCGGAAATGGCTAAAATTTGACTGGTTGATCGGAAACAAAAATCGCTTCAGGGGTAATTTCGTCATTTTTCACGACTGTGTCGGAACGGACTCAAATTTAACTGGTTGATCGGAAACAAAAATCGCGCTGGGGGCAATTTTGTCATTTTCGAGACATGTCGGAATGGGCTCAAATTTGACAGGTTGATCGGGAAAAAAATCGCGCCCGGCGAATTTCGTCATTTTTCAAAACTGCGTTGGAATTAGCTAAAATTTGACGGGTTGATCGGAAACAAAAATCGTGCCGGGGCAATTTCGTCATTTTTCGCGACTGTGTCGAAATGGGCTGAAATTTGACTGGTTGATCGGAAATAAAAATCGCGCCGGGGACAATTTCTTCATTTTTCTCGAATGCGTCGGAATGGGCTAAAATTGACTGGTTGATCGTAAACGAAAATCGCGCTGGGGCAATTTCGTATTTTTCGCGACTGTGTTGGAATGGGCTGAAATTTGACTGGTTGATCGGAAATAAAAATCGCATCGGGGACAATTTCGTCATTTTTCTTGACTGTGTCGGAATGGCTTAATATTTGACTGGTTGATCGGAAACAAAAATCGCGCCGGGGGCGATTTCGTCATTTTTCGCGACTGTGTCGGAATGCGTAAAATTTGACAAGTTGATCGGAAACAAAAAACCGCGCCGGGGGCAATTTAGTCATTTTTCACGACTGTATCGGAATGGGATAAAATTTGACTGGTTGATCGGAACCAAAAAAATCGCGCAGGGGGCAACTTCGTCATTTTTCGCGACTGTGTCGGAATGGGCTCAAATTTGACGGGTTGATCGGGAACAAAAATCGCGCCGGCGACAATTTCGTCATTTTTCAAGACAGTGTCGGAATGGGCTCAAATTTGACAGGTTGATCGGGAACGAAAACCGCGCCGGGTGATTTCGTCATTTTTCGCAATTGCGGCGGAATTGGCTAAAATTTGACGGTTGATCGGAAACAAAAATCGCGCCGGGGCAATTTCGTCATTTTTCGTGACTGTATCGAAATGGGCTCAAATTTGACAATTTGATCGGGAACAAAAACCGCGACGAATGAATTTCGTCATTTTTCGCAACTGCGTCGGAATTGGCTAAAATTTGACGGGTCGATCGGAAACAAAAATCGTGCCGGGGCAATTTCCTCATTTTTCACGACTGTGTCGGATTGGGCTGAAATTTGACTGGTTGATCGGAAATAAAAATCGCGCCGAGGACAATTTCGTCATTTTTCTCGACTGTGTCGGAATGGGCTCAAATTTGGCTGGTTGATCGGGAATGAAAACCGCGCCGGGTGATTTCGTCATTTTTCGCAATTGCGGCGGAATTGGCTAAAATTTGACGGTTGATCGGAAACAAAAATCGCGCCGAGGGCAATTTCGTCATTTTTCGCGACTGTATCGAAATGGGCTCAAATTTGACAATTTGATCGGGAACAAAAACCGCGACGAATGAATTTCGTCATTTTTCGCAACTGCGCTGGAATTGGCTAAAATTTGACGGGTCGATCGGAAACAAAAATCGTGCCGGGGCAATTTCCTCATTTTTCGCGACTGTGTCGGAATGGGCTCAAATTTGACAGGTTGATCGGGAACGAAAACCGCGCCGGGGGATTTCGTCATTTTTCGCAATTGCGGCGGAATTGGCTAAAATTTGACGGTTGATCGGAAACAAAAATCGCGCCGAGGGCAATTTCGTCATTTTTCGCGACTGTATCGAAATGGGCTCAAATTTGACAATTTGATCGGGAACAAAAACCGCGACGAATGAATTTCGTCATTTTTCGCAACTGCGCTGGAATTGGCTAAAATTTGACGGGTCGATCGGAAACAAAAATCGTGCCGGGGCAATTTCCTCATTTTTCGCGACTGTGTCGGAATGGGCTCAAATTTGACGGGTTGATCGGGAACAAAAATCGCGCCGGCGACAATTTCGTCATTTTTCAAGACTGTGTCGGAATGGGCTCAAATTTGACAGGTTGATCGGGAACGAAAACCGCGCCGGGTGATTTCGTCATTTTTCGCAATTGCGGCGGAATTGGCTATAATTTGACGGTTGATCGGAAACAAAAATCGCGCCGAGGGCAATTTCGTCATTTTTCGTGACTGTATCGAAATGGGCTCAAATTTGACAATTTGATCGGGAACAAAAACCGCGACGAATGAATTTCGTCATTTTTCGCAACTGCGCTGGAATTGGCTAAAATTTGACGGGTCGATCGGAAACAAAAATCGTGCCGGGGCAATTTCCTCATTTTTCGCGACTGTGTCGGAATGGGCTGAAATTTGACTTGTTGATCGGAAATAAAAATCGCGCCGTGGACAATTTCGTCATTTTTCGCGACTGTATCGGAATGGGCAAAAATTTGACGGTTGAACGGACACAAAAACCGCGCCGGGGGCAATTTCGTCATTTTTCGCGACTGTGTCGGAAATGGCTAAAATTTGACCGGTTGATCGGAAACAAAAGCCGCGCCGGGGGAAATTTCGTCATTTTTCGCGACTGTGCCGGAATGGGCTGAAATTTGACTGGTTGATAGGACACAAAAATCACGCCGAGGGCAATTTCGTCATTTTTCGCGACTGTGTCGGAATGGGCTGAAATTTGATTGGTTGATCGAAAATAAAAATCGCACCGGGGACAATTTCGTCATTTTTCTCAATTGTGTCGGAATGGGCTAAAATTTGACTGGTTGATCGGAAAAAAAATTTGCGACGGGGACAATTTCGTCATTTCTCGCGACTGTGTCGGAAAGGGCTAAAATTTGACTGGTTGATCGGAAACAAAAATCGCTTTAGGGGCAATTTCGTCATTTTTCACGACTGTGTTGGAATGGGCTCAAATTTGACTGGTTGATCGGAAACAAAAATCGCGCTGGTGTCAATTTCGTCATTTTTCGCGACTGTGTCGGAATGGGCTCAAATTTGACAGGTTGATTGGGAACAGAAACAGCACCGGGTGAATTTCGTCATTTTTCAAAACTGCGTCGGAATTGGCTAAAATTTGACGGGTTGATCGGAAACAAAAATCGCGCGGGGGCAATTTCGTCATTTTTCGCGACTGTGTCGGAATGGGCTGAAATTTGACTGGTTGATCGAAAATAAAAATCGCGCCGGGGACATTTCGTCATTTTTCTCGACTGTGTCGGAATGGGCTGAAATTTGATTGGTTGATCGGAAGTAAAAATCGCGCCGGGGACAATTTCATCATTTTTCTCGACTGTGTCGGAAAGGGCTAAAATTTGACTGGTTGATCGGAAACAAAAACCGCTTCAGGGGCAATTTCGTCACTTTTCACGACTGTGTCGGAATGGGCTCAAATTTGACTGGTTGATCGGAAACAAAAATCGCGCCGGGGGCAATTTCGTCATTTTTCGCAACTGTGTCGGAATGGGCTTAAATTTGACTGGTTGATCGGAAACAAAAACCGCTTCAGGGGCAATTTCGTCATTTTTCACGACTGTGTCAGATTGGGCTGAAATTTCACTGGTTGATCGGAAACAAAAACCGCGCCGGGGGCAATTTCGTCATTTTTCGGGACTGTGTCGGAATGGGCTGAAATTTGACAGGTTGATCGGCAACAAAAATCGCACTGGGGGCAATTTCGTCATTTTTCGCGACTGTGTCGGAATGAGCTCAAATTTGACAGGTTGATTGGGAACAAAAACCGCGTCGGGTGATTTCTTCATTTTTCGCAATTGCGGCGAAATTGGCTAAAATTTGACGGTTGATCGGAAACAAAAATCGCGCCAGCGGCAATTTCGTCATTTTTCGTGACTTTGTCGGAATGGGCTCAAATTTGACAGGTTGATCGGGAACAAAAACCGCGACGGATGAATTTCGTCATTTTTAGGAACTGCGTTGGAATTGGCTAAAATTTGACGGGTTGATTGGAAACAAAAATCGCGTCGGGGGCAATTTCGTCATTTTTCGCGACTGTGTCGGAATGGGCAGAAATTTGACTGGTTGATCGTAAATAAAAATCACGCCGTGGACAATTTCGTCATTTTTCTCGACTGTGTCGGAAAGGGCTAAAATTTGACTGTTGATCTGAAACAAAAACCACTTAAGGGGCAATTTCGTCATTTTTCACGACTGTGTCAGATTGGGCTGAAATTTGACTGGTTGATCGGAAATAAAAATCGCGCCGGGGACAATTTCGTCATTTTTCACGACTATGTCGGAAAAGGCTAAAATTTGACTGTTGATCGGAAACAAAAACTGCTTCAGGGGCAATTTCGTCATTTTTCACGACTGTGTCGGAATGGGCTCAAATTTGACTGGTTGATCGGAAACAAAAATAGCGCTAGGGGCAATTTCGTCATTTTCGCGACTGTGTCAGAATGGGCTTAAATCTGACAGGTTGGTCGGGAACAAAAATCGCGCCGGGTGAATTTCGACATTTTTCGCAAGTGCGTCGGAATTGGCTAAAGTTTGACGGGTTGATGGGAAACAAAAATCTCGCCGGCGGTAATTTCGTCATTTTTCGCGACTGTGTCGGAATGGGCTGAAATTTGACTGGTTGATCGGAAATAAAAATCGCGCAGGGGACTATTTCATCGTTTTTCTCGACTATGTCGGAATGGGCAAAATTTGACTGGTTGATCGGAAACAAAAATCGCGCCGGGGGCAATTTCGTCATTTTTCGCGACTATGTCGGAATGTGCTAAAATTTGACAGGTTGATCGAAAACAAAAAACCGCGTCGGGAGCAATTTAGTCATTTTTCGCGACTGTGTCGGAATGGGATAAAATTTGACTGGTTGTTCGGAACCAAAAAAATTGCTCCGGGGGCAATTTCGTCATTTTTCGCGACTGTGTCGGAATGGGCTCAAATTTGACGTGTTGATCGGCAACAAAAATCGCACCGGGTGAATATCGTCATTTTTAGCAACTGCGACGGAATTGGCTAAAATTTGTCAAGTTGATTGGAAACAAAAATCACGCCGGGGGCAATTTCGTCATTTTTCGCGACTGTGTCGGAATGGGCTGAAATTTGACTTGTTGATCGGAAATAAAAATCCCGCCGGGGACAATTTCGTCATTTTTCTCGACTGTGTCGGAAAGGGCTAAAGTTTGACTGGTTAACCGGAAACAAAAATCTCTTCACGGGCAATTTCGTCACTTTTCACGACTATGTCGGAATGGGCTCAAATTTGACTGGTTGATCGGAAACAAAAATCGCGCTGGGGGCAATTTCGTCATTTTTCGCGACTGTGTCGGAATGGCCTAAAATTTGACTGGTTGATCGGAAACAAAAATCGCGCCGGGGGCAATTTCGTCATTTTTCGCGACTGTGTCGGAATGGGCTGAAATTTGACTGGTTGATCGGAAACAAAAATTACGCCAAGGAAAATTTCGTCATTTTTCGCGACTGTGTCGGAATGGGGGTCAAATTTGACGGGTTGATCTGGAACAAAAATCGCGTCGGGTGAATTTCGTCATTTTTCGCAACTGCGTCGGAAATGTCTAAAATTTGGCGGGTTGATAGGAAAGAAAAATCGTGCCGGGGGCAATTTCGTCATTTTTCGCGACTGTGTTGGAATGGGCTGAAATTTGACTGGTTGATCGGAAACAAAAATCGCGCCGGAGACAATTTCGTCATTTTTCTCTACTGTGTCGGAATGGGCTTAAATTTAACTGGTTGATCGGAAAAAAATTTGCGCCGGGGGCAATTTTTCTTCATTTTTCGTGACTGTGTCGGAATGTGCTAAAATTTGACAGGTTGATCGGAAACAAAAAATCACGTCAGGGGCAATTTCGTAATTTTTCACGACTGTGTCGGAATGGGCTCAAATTTGACAGGTTGATCGGGAACAAAAATCGCGCCGGGGGCAATTTCGCCATTTTTCGCGACTGTGTCGGAATGTGCTAAAATTTGACTGGTTGATTGGAAACAAAAACCGCGCCGCGTGCAATTTCGTCATTTCTCGCGATTGTGTCGGAATGGGCTGAAATTTGAATGGTTGATCGGAAACAAAAATTGCGCCGGGGGCAATTTCGTCATTTTTCGCGACTGTGTCGGAATGGGCTCAAATTTGACAGGTTGATCTGGAACGAAAACCGCTCCGGTTGAATTTCGTCATTTTTCGCAACTGCGTCGGAAATGTCTAAAATTTGACGGGTTGATAGGAAGCAAAAATCGTGCCGGGGGCAATTTCGTCATTTTTCGCGACTGTGTCGGAATGGGCCGTAATTTGTCTGGTTGATCGGAAATAAAAATCGCGCCAGGGACAATTTCGTCATTTTTCTCGAATGTGTCGGAATGGGCTAAAATTTGACTGGTTGATCGGAAACGAAAATCGTGCCGGGGGCAATTTCGTCATTTTCGCGACTGTGTCGGAATGGGCTCAAATCTTACAGGTTGATCGGGAACAAAAATCGCGCCGGGTGAATTTCGTAATTTTTCGCAAGTGCGTCGGAATTGGCTAAAATTTGACGGGTTGATCGGAAACAAAAATTTCGCCGGGGGCACTTTCGTCATTTTTCGCGACTTTGTAGGAATGGGTTGAAATTTGACTCGTTGATCGGAAATAAAAATCGTGCCGGGGACAATTTCGTAATTTTTTTCGACTGTGTCGGAAAGAGCTAAAATTTGACTGGTTGATCGGAAAGAAATATCGCGCCGGGGACAATTTTCTTCATTTTTCTCGACTGTGTCGGAATGGGTTAATATTTGACTTGTTGATCGGAAACAAAAATCGCGTCGGGGGCAATTTCGTCATTTTTCGCGACTGTGTCGCAATGGATAAAATTTGACAGGTTGATCGGAAACAAAATACCGCGCTGGGGGCAATTTAGTCATTTTTTGCGACTGTATCGGAATGGGATAAAATTTGACTGGTTGATCGGAACCAAAAAAATCGCGCAGGGGCAATTTCGTCATTTTTCACAACTGTGTCGGAATGGGCTCAAATTTAACTGGTTGATCGGAAATAAAAATCGTGCCGGCGACAATTTCATCGTTTTTCAAGACTGTGTCGGAATGGGCTCAAATTTGACAGGTTGATCGGGAACGAAAACCGCGCCGGGTGATTTCGTCATATTTCTCAATTGCGGCGGAATTGGCTAAAATTTGACGGTTGATCGGAAACAAAAACTGCTTCAGGGGCAATTTCGTCATTTTCCTCGACTGTGTCGGAATCTCGACTGTGTCGGAATCTCGACTGTGTCGGAATCTCGACTGTGTCGGAATCTCGACTGTGTCGGAATCTCGACTGTGTCGGAATCTCGACTGTGTCGGAATCTCGACTGTGTCGGAATCTCGACTGTGTCGGAATCTCGACTGTGTCGGAATCTCGACTGTGTCGGAATCTCGACTGTGTCGGAATCTCGACTGTGTCGGAATCTCGACTGTGTCGGAATGGGCTCAAATTTGACCGGTTGATCGGAAATAAAAATCGTGCCGGCGACAATTTCGTCATTTTTCTCGACTGTGTCGGAAAGGGATAAATTTTGACTGGTTGATCGGAAAGAAAAATCGCTTCAGGGGTAATTTCGTCATTTTTCACGACTGTGTCGGAATGGGCTCAAATTTGACTGGTTGATCGGAAACAAAAATCGAGCTAGGGGCAATTTCGTCATTTTTCGCGACTGTATCGGAATGGGATCAAATTTGACAGGTTGATTGGGAACAGAAACAGCACCGGGTGATTTTCGTCATTTTTCAAAACTGCGTCGGAATTGGCTAAAATTTGACGGGTTGATCGGAAACAAAAATCGCGCTGGGGAAATTTCGTCATTTTTCGCGACTGTGTCGGAATGGCCTCAAATTTGACTGGTTGATCAGAAACAAAAATCGCGCCGGGGGCAATTTCGTCATTTTTCGCGACTGTGTCGGAATGGCCTCAAATTTGACTGGTTGATCAGAAACAAAAATCGCGCCGGGGGCAATTTCGTCATTTTTCGCGACTGTGTCGGAATGGCCTCAAATTTGACTGGTTGATCAGAAACAAAAATCGCGCCGGGGGCAATTTCGTCATTTTTCGCGACTGTGTCGGAATGGCCTCAAATTTGACTGGTTGATCAGAAACAAAAATCGCGCCGGGGGCAATTTCGTCATTTTTCGCGACTGTGTCGGAATGGCCTCAAATTTGACTGGTTGATCAGAAACAAAAATCGCGCCGGGGGCAATTTCGTCATTTTTCGCGACTGTGTCGGAATGGCCTCAAATTTGACTGGTTGATCAGAAACAAAAATCGCGCCGGGGGCAATTTCGTCATTTTTCGCGACTGTGTCGGAATGGCCTCAAATTTGACTGGTTGATCGGAAACAAAAATTGCGCTGGGGGCAATTTCGTCATTTTTCGCGACTGTGTCGGAATGTTCTTAAATTTGGCTGGTTGATCGGAAACAAAAACCGCTTCAAGGGCAATTTCGTCATTTTTCACGACTGTGTCAGATTGGGCTGAAATTTCACTGGTTGATCGGAAACAAAAACCGCGCCGGGGGCAATTTCGTCATTTTTCGCGACTGTGTCGGAATGGGCTGAAATTTGACTGGTTGATCGGAAATAAAAATAGCGCCGGGGACAATTTCGTCATTTTTCTCGACCGTGCCGGAAAGTGCTAAAATTTGACTCGTTGATCGGAAACAAAAATCGCTTCAGGGGCAATTTCGTCCTTTTTCAAGACTGTGTCGGAATGGGCTCAAATTTGACTGGTTGATCGGCAACAAAAATCGCACTGGGGGCAATTTCGTCATTTTTCGCGACCGTGTCGGAATGAACTCAAATTTGACAGGTTGCTTGGGAACAAAAACCGCGCCGGGTGATTTCTTCATTTTTCGAAATCGCGGCGAAATTGGCTAAAATTTGACGGTTGATCGGAAACAAAAATCGCGCCAGCGGCAATTTCGTCATTTTTCGTGACTGTGTCGGAATGGGCTCAAATTTGACAGGTTGATCGGGAACAAAAACCGCGACGGATGAATTTCGTCATTTCTCGGAACTGCGTTGGAATTGGCTAAAATTTGACGGGTTGATCGGAAACAAAAATCGCGCCGGGGGCAATTTCGTCATTTTTCGCGACTGTGTCGGAATGGGCCGAAATTTGACTGGTTGATCGTAAATAAAAATCACGTCGGGGACAATTTCTTCATTTTTCTCGACTGTGTCGGAAAGGGCTAAAATTTGACTGTTGATCGGAAACAAAAACCACTTTAGGGGCAATTTCGTCATTTTTCCCGACTGTGTCAGATTGGGCTGAAATTTGACTGGTTGATCGGAAATAAAAATCGCGCCGTGGACAATTTCGTCATTTTTCTCGACTATGTCGGAAAAGGCTAAAATTTGACTGTTGATCGGAAACAAAAATCGCTTCAGGGGCAATTTCGTCATTTTTCGCGACTATGTCGGATTTTGCTAAAATTTGACGGGTTGATCGGAAACAAAAATCGCGCCGGGGGCAATTTCGTCATTTTTCACGACTGTGTCAGATTGGGCTGAAATTTGACTGGATGATCGGAAATAAAAATCGCGCCGTGGACAATTTCGTCATTTTTCTCGACTATGTCGGAAAAGGCTAAAATTTGACTGTTGATCGGAAACAAAAATCGCTTCAGGGGCAATTTCGTCATTTTTCGCGACTATGTCGGATTTTGCTAAAATTTGACGGGTTGATCGGAAACAAAAATCGCGCCGGGGGCAATTTCGTCATTTTTCACGACTGTGTCAGATTGGGCTGAAATTTGACTGGATGATCGGAAATAAAAATCGCGCCGTGGACAATTTCGTCATTTTTCTCGACTATGTCGGAAAAGGCTAAAATTTGACTGTTGATCGGAAACAAAAATCGCTTCAGGGGCAATTTCGTCATTTTTCGCGACTATGTCGGATTTTGCTAAAATTTGACGGGTTGATCGGAAACAAAAATCGCGCCGGGGGCAATTTCGTCATTTTTCACGACTGTGTCAGATTGGGCTGAAATTTGACTGGATGATCGGAAATAAAAATCGCGCCGTGGACAATTTCGTCATTTTTCTCGACTATGTCGGAAAAGGCTAAAATTTGACTGTTGATCGGAAACAAAAATCGCTTCAGGGGCAATTTCGTCATTTTTCGCGACTATGTCGGATTTTGCTAAAATTTGACGGGTTGATCGGAAACAAAAATCGCGCCGGGGGCAATTTCGTCATTTTTCACGACTGTGTCAGATTGGGCTGAAATTTGACTGGATGATCGGAAATAAAAATCGCGCCGTGGACAATTTCGTCATTTTTCTCGACTATGTCGGAAAAGGCTAAAATTTGACTGTTGATCGGAAACAAAAATCGCTTCAGGGGCAATTTCGTCATTTTTCGCGACTATGTCGGATTTTGCTAAAATTTGACGGGTTGATCGGAAACAAAAATCGCGCCGGGGGCAATTTCGTCATTTTTCACGACTGTGTCAGATTGGGCTGAAATTTGACTGGATGATCGGAAATAAAAATCGCGCCGTGGACAATTTCGTCATTTTTCTCGACTATGTCGGAAAAGGCTAAAATTTGACTGTTGATCGGAAACAAAAATCGCTTCAGGGGCAATTTCGTCATTTTTCGCGACTATGTCGGATTTTGCTAAAATTTGACGGGTTGATCGGAAACAAAAATCGCGCCGGGGGCAATTTCGTCATTTTTCACGACTGTGTCAGATTGGGCTGAAATTTGACTGGATGATCGGAAATAAAAATCGCGCCGTGGACAATTTCGTCATTTTTCTCGACTATGTCGGAAAAGGCTAAAATTTGACTGTTGATCGGAAACAAAAATCGCTTCAGGGGCAATTTCGTCATTTTTCGCGACTATGTCGGATTTTGCTAAAATTTGACGGGTTGATCGGAAACAAAAATCGCGCCGGGGGCAATTTCGTCATTTTTCACGACTGTGTCAGATTGGGCTGAAATTTGACTGGATGATCGGAAATAAAAATCGCGCCGTGGACAATTTCGTCATTTTTCTCGACTATGTCGGAAAAGGCTAAAATTTGACTGTTGATCGGAAACAAAAATCGCTTCAGGGGCAATTTCGTCATTTTTCGCGACTATGTCGGATTTTGCTAAAATTTGACGGGTTGATCGGAAACAAAAATCGCGCCGGGGGCAATTTCGTCATTTTTCACGACTGTGTCAGATTGGGCTGAAATTTGACTGGATGATCGGAAATAAAAATCGCGCCGTGGACAATTTCGTCATTTTTCTCGACTATGTCGGAAAAGGCTAAAATTTGACTGTTGATCGGAAACAAAAATCGCTTCAGGGGCAATTTCGTCATTTTTCGCGACTATGTCGGATTTTGCTAAAATTTGACGGGTTGATCGGAAACAAAAATCGCGCCGGGGGCAATTTCGTCATTTTTCACGACTGTGTCAGATTGGGCTGAAATTTGACTGGATGATCGGAAATAAAAATCGCGCCGTGGACAATTTCGTCATTTTTCTCGACTATGTCGGAAAAGGCTAAAATTTGACTGTTGATCGGAAACAAAAATCGCTTCAGGGGCAATTTCGTCATTTTTCGCGACTATGTCGGATTTTGCTAAAATTTGACGGGTTGATCGGAAACAAAAATCGCGCCGGGGGCAATTTCGTCATTTTTCACGACTGTGTCAGATTGGGCTGAAATTTGACTGGATGATCGGAAATAAAAATCGCGCCGTGGACAATTTCGTCATTTTTCTCGACTATGTCGGAAAAGGCTAAAATTTGACTGTTGATCGGAAACAAAAATCGCTTCAGGGGCAATTTCGTCATTTTTCGCGACTATGTCGGATTTTGCTAAAATTTGACGGGTTGATCGGAAACAAAAATCGCGCCGGGGGCAATTTCGTCATTTTTCACGACTGTGTCAGATTGGGCTGAAATTTGACTGGATGATCGGAAATAAAAATCGCGCCGTGGACAATTTCGTCATTTTTCTCGACTATGTCGGAAAAGGCTAAAATTTGACTGTTGATCGGAAACAAAAATCGCTTCAGGGGCAATTTCGTCATTTTTCGCGACTATGTCGGATTTTGCTAAAATTTGACGGGTTGATCGGAAACAAAAATCGCGCCGGGGGCAATTTCGTCATTTTTCACGACTGTGTCAGATTGGGCTGAAATTTGACTGGATGATCGGAAATAAAAATCGCGCCGTGGACAATTTCGTCATTTTTCTCGACTATGTCGGAAAAGGCTAAAATTTGACTGTTGATCGGAAACAAAAATCGCTTCAGGGGCAATTTCGTCATTTTTCGCGACTATGTCGGATTTTGCTAAAATTTGACGGGTTGATCGGAAACAAAAATCGCGCCGGGGGCAATTTCGTCATTTTTCACGACTGTGTCAGATTGGGCTGAAATTTGACTGGATGATCGGAAATAAAAATCGCGCCGTGGACAATTTCGTCATTTTTCTCGACTATGTCGGAAAAGGCTAAAATTTGACTGTTGATCGGAAACAAAAATCGCTTCAGGGGCAATTTCGTCATTTTTCGCGACTATGTCGGATTTTGCTAAAATTTGACGGGTTGATCGGAAACAAAAATCGCGCCGGGGGCAATTTCGTCATTTTTCACGACTGTGTCAGATTGGGCTGAAATTTGACTGGATGATCGGAAATAAAAATCGCGCCGTGGACAATTTCGTCATTTTTCTCGACTATGTCGGAAAAGGCTAAAATTTGACTGTTGATCGGAAACAAAAATCGCTTCAGGGGCAATTTCGTCATTTTTCGCGACTATGTCGGATTT
The DNA here is from genome assembly GCF_002742605.1 of Olea europaea var. sylvestris. Lineage (NCBI taxonomy): Eukaryota > Viridiplantae > Streptophyta > Magnoliopsida > Lamiales > Oleaceae > Olea > Olea europaea. Next base: position 26,857 of record NW_019259667.1, read on the forward strand.
TGCTAAAATTTGACGGGTTGATCGGAAACAAAAATCGCGCCGGGGGCAATTTCGTCATTTTTCACGACTGTGTCAGATTGGGCTGAAATTTGACTGGATGATCGGAAATAAAAATCGCGCCGTGGACAATTTCGTCATTTTTCTCGACTATGTCGGAAAAGGCTAAAATTTGACTGTTGATCGGAAACAAAAATCGCTTCAGGGGCAATTTCGTCATTTTTCGCGACTATGTCGGATTTTGCTAAAATTTGACGGGTTGATCGGAAACAAAAATCGCGCCGGGGGCAATTTCGTCATTTTTCACGACTGTGTCAGATTGGGCTGAAATTTGACTGGATGATCGGAAATAAAAATCGCGCCGTGGACAATTTCGTCATTTTTCTCGACTATGTCGGAAAAGGCTAAAATTTGACTGTTGATCGGAAACAAAAATCGCTTCAGGGGCAATTTCGTCATTTTTCGCGACTATGTCGGATTTTGCTAAAATTTGACGGGTTGATCGGAAACAAAAATCGCGCCGGGGGCAATTTCGTCATTTTTCACGACTGTGTCAGATTGGGCTGAAATTTGACTGGATGATCGGAAATAAAAATCGCGCCGTGGACAATTTCGTCATTTTTCTCGACTATGTCGGAAAAGGCTAAAATTTGACTGTTGATCGGAAACAAAAATCGCTTCAGGGGCAATTTCGTCATTTTTCGCGACTATGTCGGATTTTGCTAAAATTTGACGGGTTGATCGGAAACAAAAATCGCGCCGGGGGCAATTTCGTCATTTTTCGCGACTATGTCGGATTTTGCTAAAATTTGACGGGTTGATCGGAAACAAAAAACCGCGTCGGGAGCAATTTAGTCATTTTTCGCGACTGTGTCGAAATGGGATAAAATTTGACTGGTTGTTCGGAACCAAAAAAATCGCTCCGGGGGCGATTTCGTCATTTTTCGCGACTGTGTCGTAATGGGCTCAAATTTGACGTGTTGATCGGCAACAAAAATCGCACCGGGTGAATTTCGTCATTTTTAGCAACTGCGTCGGAATT
>NW_019259668.1:0-1057 GCF_002742605.1 Olea europaea var. sylvestris
CGTGTGCAAAAGTTATGCTCAATTCTTCGTCCGCCGACTCTCCAAGCGTTCTAAATATACAAGCGCACATTCTTTTGAAAAATTGCCAAAATCCCTCGTACGTCATGATGAAGGGGTGAGTTCAATCCAAAATGGTCGCTACATTTCCAAAATGTACTTATGGGCCCAAAACGGACACCGTGTGCAAAAGTTATGCTTATTTCTTCGTACGCCAAAAATCAAAGCATTCGAAATATGCAAGTGCTCATACTTTCAAAAAATGGCCGAAATCCCTCATACGTCACGATGAAGTGGTGAGTTCAATCCAAAATGGTCGCTACATTTCCAAAAAGTTCTTATGGGCCCAAAAGGGACACCGTGTGCAAAAGTTACGCTCAATTCTTCGTCCGTCGACTCTCCAAGCGTTCTAAATATGCAAGCGCTCATTCTTTCGAAAAATGGCCGAAATCCCTAATACATCACGACGAAGTGGTGAGTTCAATCCAAAACGGCCGCTACATTTCCAAAAAGTTCTTATGGGCCCAAAAGGGACACCGTGTGCAAAAGTTACGCTCAATTCTTCGTCCGTCGACTCTCCAAGCGTTCTAAATATGCAAGCGCTCATTCTTTCGAAAAATGGCCGAAATCCCTAATACATCACGACGAAGTGGTGAGTTCAATCCAAAACGGCCGCTACATTTCCAAAAAGTTCTTATGGGCCCAAAAGGGACACCGTGTGCAAAAGTTACGCTCAATTCTTCGTCCGTCGACTCTCCAAGCGTTCTAAATATGCAAGCGCTCATTCTTTCGAAAAATGGCCGAAATCCCTAATACATCACGACGAAGTGGTGAGTTCAATCCAAAACAGTCGCTACATTTCCTAAAAGTTCTTGTGGGCCAAAAACGGACACCGTGTACAAAAGTTACGCTCAATCCTTAGTCTATCGGCTCTACAAGCGTTCTAAATATACAAGTGTTCATTCTTTCGAAAAATTAACAAAATCCCTCGTACGTCACGACGAAGTGGTGAGTTCAATCCAAAACGATCGTTACATTTCCAAAAACTTCTTATGGGCCT
>NW_019259669.1:0-1057 GCF_002742605.1 Olea europaea var. sylvestris
ATTATATCCCTTTAATCGAAAATTTTCATGTAAAATAAAGCTAAACGAACACTAAAAAATAATTTTATTTCAATATTTTTCACATGAAAAATTATACTAATCAAATACAATAATTTACAATTCTCAAAAAAATAATTTCTAGGCAATTCAAGTTCTTGAAATTCGTTTTCAATTCAATTCAATTCAATTTCATCTTTATAATCAAACGGACTCTAAGTTAATTTCCAAATCACTCAAACAATCAAAATAAGAAATACAACCGCAAACAAACACAACATAAAGGATTTGAATTATACAAGAAAAATTGTCACCACAAGCATTGAAAGCGGCCACAAATTTGCATTGAATTTATAAAAATGAAATTATCACAAAAATAAGCAATGAAGAGCCGATTTTTTTTTTTTTTTTTCTCCCAACCAAGTACTGGGAAGCATACAGTGTACAGCGTGGGGAGTTAATGGCTGATGTCATTTGTTCAGATTCCACAAATTACTATAAGATAGAAAACTCTCAGGTATTTTGCAGCTTTTTTTCAAAGCTATGAAGAAGATTGGTTTCATTTACTCTACAGCTACAATCGTATGTTCTGAATTTCTGACACCGCTATTAACATAGGGAAATTTTGAACCAAATAATAACTTTAATTATAATTTTTTCTCTCAAGTCCCTGTTTCACAACTCTTTTTTTTTTTAAAAGTTATATCTTTCCCATACTCATATTTAATCAAACAATTACATAATAAAATATTCTTTACTTAATTCCAAAACCTATTTTTTAAATCACATTTTCTCTAAAAATTTATTATTCAAAAACTCATTCTCTTAAAAAAAATTACTATCAAAACAAGGGCTAAATATGGGCGCATCTAAAGTTTGAATATACATTCTTGAAAATCTTATTCTGAAAAAGAAATTATTTAATAATGTCCATGTTTGCTTCCACTAAAGGTCGGATTAAACTCTAAGTTAAAATTAATAAATTTTTAATCACATACTTTATAGAATTTACAATTTTTTAACCACATTTTTATCAAAATTCATCATAAATATGATTTTT